>NC_064638.1:570216292-570521292 GCF_023864345.2 Schistocerca serialis cubense
GGCTACCGTGGCCGGCTTCAATTGTGGGACCTCCGCTACATCTATGGAATCCCGACGATTACGTCGTACGTCGAAGTACTGATTACAACACATACAATACACTATGTGATCAAAAGTATCTGGACACCTGGCTGAAAATGACTTACAAGTTCGTAGCGCCCTCCATCGGTAATGCTGTAATTCAATATGGTGTTGGCCCACCCTTATCCTTGAATGACATCTTCCACTCTCGTAGGCATACGTTCTATCAGGTGCTGGAAGGTTTCTTGGGGAATGGCAGCCCATTATTCACGGAGTGCTGCACTGAGGGGAGGTATCGATATCAGTCGGTGAGGCCTGGCACGAAGTCGGCGTTCCAAAACATCCCAAAGGTAATCTATAGGATTCAGGTCAGGACACTGAGCACACGAGTCCATTCAGGCATGTTATCGTCGCGTAACCACTCCGCCACATGCCGTGCTTTATGAACAGGTGCTCAATCGTGTTGAAAAATGCAATCGCCATCCCCGAATTGGTCTTCAACAGTGCGAAGCAAGAGGGTGCTTAAAACATCAATGTGTGCCTGTGCTGTGATAGTGCCACGCAAAAAACAACTAGTGCAAGCCCCCTCCGTCAAAAACACGACCACATCGTAACACCACCGCCTCCGAATGTTACTGTTGATGCTACACACGCTGGCAGATGACGTTCATCGGGCATTCGCCATACCCACACCCAGCCATCAGATCGCCACACTGTGACCGTGATTCGTCACTTCACACAACGTTTTTCCACTGTTCAATCGTCCAATGTTTACTCTCCTTACACCAAGTGAGGCGTCGTTTGGCATTTACCGGCGCGATGTGTGGCTCATGAGCAGCCGCTCGACCATGAAATCCAAGTTTTCTCACCTCCCGCCTAACTTTCATAGTACTTGCAGTGGACCCTGATCCTGATGCAGCCGGAAATTCCTGTGTTATGGTCTGGATAGGTGTCTGCCTATTACACATTACGAATCTCTTCAAATGTAGGCGTTCTCTGTCAGTCAGCAGACGACGTCGGCCTGTACACTTTTGTGCTGTACATGTCCCTTCACGTTTCCACTTGACTATCACATCGGAAACAGTGGACCTAGGGATGTTTAGGTGTGTGAAATCTCGCGTACAGACGTATGACACAAGTGACACCCGATCACCTGACCACGTTCGAAGACCGTGAGTTCCGCAGAGCTCCCCATTCTGCTCTCTCACGATGTCTAATGGCTATTGAGGTCGCTGATATGCAGTGCCTGGCAGTAGGTGGCAGTACAATGCACCTAATATGAAAAACATATGCTTCTGGCCGTGTCGGTATACTTTTGTTCACATGGAGTAGGCATGCGGAGGATTATCCAATGCAAGAAGGCTAATCTAGATGTGCAGTTGTATGAATGGTACTCCCAGCTTAGTGGGTCTTAGGCGAGTATTCCCTCACTATTTTTGTTAAGCTAGAAATTATACAGTAGAAATTATACAGTACGTTATTTTTTACTTTCGTTCTTTGCTGATGTAGCCATTGCAGGGGTCCTGCTTATAGACGTTTCAGGACAAATCCGATACCGGAACGCTACGAAGAATGCAGAGAGCTATCAAACGCGGTAAAGTAATGCGTGCGGAATGGCGAGATCAGGCGCTCTCGTTCATTTGTGTGCAGCGACACGGAACCCGCCTAGACAGAGCTGTTAAGACAAAATCAGCAACCGTAGTTCAGACCTCGTCTGATGAACTGAACTAATTTTTCTCAGCATCAGTCAATTCCCATGTTGGACAGAACTATCTAATACTCAGACCACGTAACTGATCACGACACCTTCTACTTAAAACACGTAACAAATATGGTGAAAGAAGCAGTAATGAGAATCTCCAGTAAAACGACAGGCAACGACGGCAGCAATGTAACCGTGATTCTCTCGTGAATGGAACACATCCCAGTCCAGGAGTATAGTTCGATCTATGCCTAAGATCGAAAATCGACTACCAACTTATGATTATAGAACAATTAGCATCCTCTATGGTGAGAGCGCAGGGATATGTATTTTTCACAATCATATTGCTGAATACTTACACAAATTCATCTTGTATGACAAATATCAGTCCGGCCTTCGTAAACACCATAATAGAAACACAGCATTAATCAATGTAACTGATGACTTGAAATATGCCATGGACAACAGTGTTGCCACAATATTTACGCTCTTAGACTTCAGCAAAGGGTCTAATACCGGAAACTTTGACATACTGCTCAGAAAATTCGACAGCTGAGATTTTCAGGTAGTGCACTGCACTGTTGTGTTCTGATAGCTACTTGAAAATGCTATAGCAGTGTGTTGTCTGTACGAATGAAAAGCCGTCCTTGAACCATGCTCCGTCAGGTGCGCCCGGTGTGTTTCCTTGTATGTCAACAACATATCGTCGGTATTTTCCTCCTGTAAATGCCATATCTATGCCGACGACCTCTAGCTCTAGCTTTACGTAAGCGCCAGACCTGAAGATATCAATACGCCGATCGTCCTGACGGATGATGATCTGTCGTTAGGGATAACATGGACGCGAAACCTGGGAATTAAACTAAATGCGAAAAAGTCTCTAGTAATTTTAGTATCCCATCGGAATTTGTAAGTTCAGAATTCTGTGAACAAATGTCTCCTGTTCTTCTGACGATATTCCAGTACCATATCAGAAAACAGCGAGGTACTCTGGACGAGCATCTCAAATTGAGTAGAAAATACTGTAGCCATATGCAGAAAGACTTAAGATCGCTCCTATGCCCTCAAAGTTTCAGAACATATTTCATATTTCAGTAAGATGCGAAACTTCTGCAATCACACTTACTACCGTACCTCCACTACTGCGATGTAACCCAACACGGCACGAGTATTAAAAAACACCAAAGGATTAGAAATAATCACGAAAGTTTGTGTGCGCTGCATTTGTAAGATTCGTCTATATGACCGCATCAGTGCTTCTTACGATCAGTCAGGGGTGCTTGCGGCCTGACAAGTCATTTAATTACTGCACGCTATGTATACTTCATCGACACATCGGTACCTCGGATCAGATGTTATGTACTTATCATACCATAATCGAAAAACACGGTCTCTATTACGGCAGCCGTGCTAATTCATAAAACAAAAGCATTCACGAACTACGCTCTTGCTATCCTCCTCTCGCATAAGCTGTCTGCACTCTGCGCACAATTTAATGCCCTATTAGTTTTAAGAAGAAGCTGCAAGACTTCCTTCTGTAATCCTCGTAAACGTGTCTCAAAAAATTACTGTATCTTGACAATTTTCCTCTTTGTAGAGCAGTGAAGTTAATGCTCTTATCTTCTCAGAGCTATGCTCCTTTCTCTCTTCCTCTCTGTTAAGTCATGCCACTTTCTCTTCCCTCATCTTCAGTAACTGCGCGTCATCACGTTCCTCTTCCCCTCTTCCAACCCATTCCTCACACCCACACCTGCTATTGCTTTTAGTTTTAAAAAATCTTTCCCTTTATTTGTATTAATTGTTGTACTTATCATGAAAGAATGAATTGTGTGTTTATTAGGTTCGTGTGTTATGTTCGTAGAGTTTTTACGCAAGTTTATAAACACAGCAAACACACATAACAAAGACTTCAGTCATCAATAATGTATTCTCTTTGACTGTTTACAACAGCAGAAGTTTTGTGGTTTTGAGACGAAGAACTCGTCGAGCCGAGTTCCGAACGTTTTTTCATCCGGGTAGGAAGTTCCTTGGAGGCTGTTCGATAAACAGCGGAAAAGGTGAAAATCTGAGGGTGCAAGATCAGCTGAACAATCCCAACTGCAGTATAGAGTTTTTCTCCATCTGGCAGAATGCCGGGTGTGGTGGGTGGAGGGGGGGGGGGGGGGAGGGGAGTCGTTATCGTGGAGTAGCATCGCTTCACGCAGTCTTCCTGGTCGTTGTCCTTGGACTTCGTCTGCAAGACGTCTCACTTATTGACGGTAAATTCAGCAGCGATGGTTACACCTCGGGCAAGCAATTCGCAGTACACCTCACCGTCACTGTTCTACCAGATGCATGGCATTCTGTTAGTGAACGCGCGCAGGCCTTTGTACGTGGAGTTGCTGCTTTGTTAGGGCTCAACAATTCCTTTCTTTTCCTTATGTCAGCATAAAGACTCCATTTCTCGTCAACAGCAACGATACACGTTAGGAGTTGTCCGTGTTGTTCACAAACAAGCAAAGATGGACATATGGCCACGCGCTGATTTTCGTGATTTTGGCTTAGAGCATACGGTATCTTTTCACCTAATTTTGGAATCCTCCCCATTGCATGCAAATCTTGCACGATGGTGCAAAGATCATAGTTCATCACATTTATCAATTCTAGAGAACAGTGACGTGAATCATTAATGCGTCTAAACGATCTTCTTCAAACCACGAAAGTCTTCCTGAATGTGGAGAGTCACTAATGTCAAAACGATCCACCTTAAAACGACAAAACCACTTTATTGCCGTGCTCTGTCCAATGGCATTATCCCCATACACGGCGCAAATTTTCTGGCTCCACCACTGCTGAATTCCAAGATAAGAGTATGTCGCAAATTTTCCGATTTCTCCACTTGGCACTATTTTGTAGCGTACGCAGCTCCACTCAGTATCTCTAAATGACAAAATTTGAACTCAAATAGCAACAGTGAACTACAAATAAAATGTGATAATCGATAAATAAACTCACAGCAACCGGAATACAGACATGCAAAACGAAAACGCTACGAATTTATGCACCAACCTGACACATTTAACTTACTACATGCTTATCGTAATTGATATATAAAAATGAATATTTTTTTTTCGTCTTCTTTCCATTCCTTTACCATCCATCTTATTGCGGGGAGTTGTGCGTACGACCATGAATGTTTCAGAGTGGTAGGAACTACCTACCACCCTTGGGAGTGGATATGGAAAGCTCAAATGGCTGGCTCTGAGCACTACGGGACTTAACATCTGAGGTCATCAGTCCCCTAGAACTTAGAACTACTTAAGCCTAACTAACCTAAGGACATCACACACATCCATGCCCGAGGCAAGATTCGAACCTGCGACCGTAGCGGTCGCGCGGTTCCAGACTGAAGCGCCTAGAACCGCTCGGTCACAGCGGCCGGCATATGGAAAGCGGCTGACATGCCAGCATTACGCAGGAACATCTGGAGAAACGTCGGCCAAATTCTGTACATATATGAAACATCGTTTGTTTAATTATGTGTATGATACTACGTGAGAGTAGTATAGCCACACTCTTCCTCGGGGTGAGAAGCCGTGAAACGCATAAGTATTTACCAACGATCGATATTACTCTGAAGCGCCAAAGAAACCTGTATAGGCACGCGTATTCAAACACAGAGACGTAAGCAACAGAATACGGCACTGCCGCCGGCAGCGCCTATACGAGACAAAACGTATCTGGCGCAGTTGATAGATCCGTTAATGCTGCTATTAAGATTTAACTGAGTTTGAACGTGGTGTTATAGTCGGCGCACGAGCGATGGGACACAGCGTCTCCGAGCGACGAAGTGGGGATTCTCCCGTACTACCATTTCATGAGGATCCGGTAAAACATCAAATCTCCGACATCGCTGCGGCGGGAAAAAGATCGTGTACGAACGAGACCAACGACGACTACAGTGAATCGTTCAACGTGACGGAAGTGCAACCCTTCCGCAAACTGCTGCAGATTTCAAAGCTGGACCATCAATAAGAGTCAGCGTGCGAGCCATTCAACGAAACATCATCGATATCGGTTTTCACAGCCGAACGCCCACTCGTGTACCCTTATTGACCGCACGACACGAAGCTTTACGCCTCGCCTGGGCCTGTCAACACTGACTGGAAACATATTGCCTGATCGGACGAGTCTAGTTTCAAACTGTATCGAGCGGACGGAAGTGTACGGGTATGGACACAACCTCATGAATCCATGGAATCTGCATGCCAGCAGGGAACTCTTCAGGTTGGTGGGGGCTCTGTAATGGTGTGGGGCGTGTGCATTCTGAGTGATATGAGACCTCTGATACGTCTAGATACGACTCTAACAGGTGACACGTACGTAAGCACTGTGTCTGATCACCTGCATCCATTCATGTCCATTGTGTATTCCGACAATTCCAACAGGTCACTGCGACATCGCTCCTGTGAACGGGAACACGTTATGCAGATCTTGGTGCCTCTCGCGTCCATCTAGAAAAGGTAATGATTTTACTATTTTATATTTCTAGTTTTTACTGAGATTAACGAGGGCGAAGTTGGCCTGATATATTCGACGGTGCCCTTTGGCTACACTGACTAAAGGATTTTTAAGAAATACCAAATTAAGGTATTTGCTCTTTCAATAGGTGATCTGTTTATACATGCTTATAGGTTATCCAAGTCTGCACAACGCGACCGCGATGCTTAAATAGATGTATTTGTTCTCTATTTTCTATTTAGATAACCTGAAGATGCATAAATAAGGCGAAACGCGTCGTTGAAAAATAAAACAAAAAACAAAATTGCAACCAAGACTGTTTTTAACCAACACTGTTAAGCACTGGTTTGCTGTTATGCCACATATGGACTGGAAAAATTTCTAATGAGGACTATGTATGACTTATCGTGAGAGACAGGCACATCGAAGGCTGCAGTGCACACGATTTTTCATAAACATAAAGGTCACTCAGAAGCAGGCTCCTTGTCAACTGCCAGAAGGAAATGTTTAGAAAATTCGATTGAGAAAATGTAAAAAGGCGGCCGCAATGGCCGAGCGGTTCTGGGCGCTTCAGCCTCGACCGCGCGACCGCCAAGGTCGCAGGTTCGAATCCTGCCTCGGGCATGGGTGTGTGTGACGTCCTTAGGTTAGTTAGGTTTAAGTAGTTCTAAGTTCTAGGGGACTAATGACCATAGCAGTTGAGTCCCATAGTGCTCAGAGCCATTTGAAAGAAAATCACGTTAATGCCTCACTGCCAGAATTCACCTGTTTTATGGCCAAATGAATCCTTCCGAAACCATTTTCTTGAATTACTAACATAAGAATGGAAAAAAGAACACTATGAGAAACTATATTGCTAAACCATAGTATGGACTGTAATTAGGCGCTGCATCCTAGCCTGCATGCAACATGCTTCTCTAACCAATGAATTCAGTCTTGCTCAAATGACGGAGTGCAACGAGAAAGAGCTTTTCTCGATAAGGTTTCGCAGCCCACTCAAAAACATTCGAATAATTAGCAGAGATGCAGAGTTCTTTTTGATTTCACGGCAGGGTGCCAGAGGAGATCTAATCCACGGCCCACGCTGGCTCTTCATATGTCTGGATACACTAGCAGCATCTGCCTAAAGGGAGCTACGGAAAGCTACAACGTGGACGGCCAGATAAGGACCTGAGCTTAGCTTCTTATGGATGGAATGGTTGTGCGACGACTTCGAGCACTGTGTAACGCCGCTCTGTCGAAAGACAAAATACAGGCTGAATCCGAGCTCCTCCAAAGAAATTTCGGAAGTCTTTCAGAGTTATTTTCTGACTATTTTGGTATAACGGACACGTGATCTCCAGAGCTTTGGTGAACAGTAATGATTTAGTTACGATTCATGCGATTTTTCACTGCAGGTCCCTTTTTATGCGAAAGAAGTCTGTAATATCCAACGATTCTAACACACAAGGATCCAGTTTGTCGTAGGCGCTTACGTACGACGGGATTTCCGAAAGTAAGTTACACATGTCGTCCCACGCTAAGACTACTGCACAACGAGAGTGGCGCACTGTCAGAAGAAAGTACGTGTTATGGCTTTCCTGAGGACACAGTTCTCCTGAGGTACGGATGAGAGGTGCACCACGCGTGCGAATGAAGTGTCGCAGCAGATGCAAACACACTACAAAGTCGGAGTACGCAGAACAGCACGATTCTTGTGGGCAGAACACCAAACTGCACACAGATTTACAATTAAGTTCTGGCGGTGCATAGACCAAATGCAACGTCGTCTCCATCCGTGATGATAAGATGCCAACAACTTGATTAAGGTCGCAAAGATGTGAATGATCCTCATCGGGAAGTAACCTCATCTATATCTCACAACATGATGTCCAGGCTATCGAGGAACTGATTCGCAGAAATCACATATTTTACGATTGTACGACGATGAGAACGTTCATACAGCATTTCTAGAATGGCTCCACGACCAAGGAGTGGATTTACGTCGTCGAGGAACTGGACAACTGATAGAATGTTCCGATCCTCGTTTACAGAGACAGACAGGTACACGTGTCAGCTTGAAGTATAGCGCAGCATTAAATAAAAGTTATTGGGCCTGCTTTAATGTTGTGTAACTTAGTTTTTGAAGTCCACTCGTAAAAATTTAAAAATAGTGCTATGTGGTTGCCATCGCAGCGGGAACATACCAGCTCCTGTATTACACTCTGTGAACCTATACTCGACGACGACGATGATGATAGCTTGTGGGGCACCCAACATCGTGGTCATCAGTGCCCGTGGAAGTTCCCACCCTTTCTATTTCCAGTCTCGCCACGTCTCGAATGATGAAGACAACACAAACACCGAGCACCGAGCAGAGATAATCCCCCGACCCGGCCGGGAATCGAGCACGGGACCCCGTGATCAAGGGGAGATAGTGCCACAGACATGATACGTGAATTGGAATCGCAATCATTAAAACAAAGGCGTTTTTCGTTGCGACGGGATCTTCTCATGAAATTTCATTCACCTGTTTTCTCCTCTGACTGCGAAAACATTCTGGTGGCATCTACTTACATAGGGAGAAATGATCATCTCGACAAAATAAGAGAAATCAGGGCTCTACAGAAAAATTTAAGTGCTTGTTTTTTCCCGCGCGCCTTTCGAGAGTGGAACGGCAGAGAGTGCTTGAAAGTGGTGCATTGAACCCTATGGCAGACAACTGAATAGCAGACTAATCACGTAGATGGTGATGGACAGAAAATGCAAGACTGTAAACTTTGGCGGTCGATGGATGAATGTATGACGTTGCAGCGCAGTTTCACCGTGCTGCTTACACGTGTGGTAAACTGGGATCATGTAGATACCAGGGCACAGAGTCTTTTTGAATTTCATTCCGTGTACTCACTTGAACAGTAACTATGCCTCGCACACAGGCGCGTGAAATTATACGCACATGTCAACATTTGAGACTGGACATTACTTGGGCTGAAAAAAGCCGGCTGGGATAATCGGCGAGTTGCTCGACATTTGAATAGGAACGATGGCACTATTCGACAAATTGGCAGGAATGGGTGAACGATGGCCGAACACAGCGTCAAGAAGTAAGCAGTCAACGGAGAGAGCCCCGGTTCATCATTACTATCGATCCGACGCACAACGTGTGCTTCAGTAACCACAAGGACCATCATGCTTTAGATACTATATCACACGAAAAACCCCTCGCAATAGCGACATATTTCGAATAACATGTATTACCAAGGGATAGAAGGGTGAAGTGCTTCACGTCTACCCAAAAATATATATAAAACGAAATTTGTTAACTGTTGTTGATTTATAATTAAAAACATACTTTTAAGAACGTACTGATACAAAAGTAGAATCCAGAACTTGAAAATGTTTTCAGCACGCTCTTAGCAATACCAACGCGATTTCAGTAACGCGTACTGCCAAGAAGAGGCAGGGAGTACTTTTTGACCACTACAAAAATTTAAAAAATGCATATTTCGCTAAGTATTGTTGACTTTTACTCACAACATACTCTTTTAAAGAGACACTGATGTGTAAGTAGGGTCCTGGACATGAAAATATTGAATATGATAGTCATTGTGAAAGTCAAATGTAATACAGAGACATTTATGGGTAAACGTTTAACTGCAAAATTAAAAACATTTATGGAATCTGGTAGAATACTTGATTAAAAACGAATGTCTTTTTTTAAATCTTAAAATATGAAGTACCTGAATACACTAAAGGTATTCCAAAGGTGGGCACAACGTATCCTTCTCTCTCCTCCCCCCCCCCCCTTCAAGTCTCCTTGGTATTTCGAGGGTTAATTCCCGGAACATGCCGTGCGGGCAATAAAGAAAGAAAAAGCTCGAGTGGCACCTGCAATCGTGTTTGTATAACATACGAAACCTATTATCACCAAACGTAACATTGCAAAACTTGGCGGCTATGTTTCTAAATTATTGTCTTCAAATATGGGACGTCTTGCCCTGTCTATGTTGTATATATGGCGTTGAGACTCCAGTATGACAGAATCATTTTTGTTGCCACACGGTTCGAATGGTGCCCGCTACCCAGTGTTCATTCGAGATGTGCTGTCACACAATGGCGCCTCATTCCCCTGAACAACAGTTACTCTCATCGCTAGATTAGAAAGGGAGTTCTTGTCCAGTGGCAAGCACGATGTCCAGATATCACTCCTTTTGATTTTTCTTATGCCGTTACGTTTGTGTATGAAATTCCAATAGAAATTCACGAGGAACTGGTTGATCGGGTTCTTGTTGCTGCTTTATAGTACAGGATACAATGGTTGAGAAAGTGCGGCAAAATTTTATTCGTTGTGGTAACGCTTGAAAAGAGATGACGAGTCGTCATTTCTAACAAACGGAACGTTTTGAAGTTGCTGTGAGGTGTACATTACGCACGTTAATAAAAAGCTCAAGATTTATTTCCGATTACTGGTTCATTATCGCACAGTAGTGTTTAGGATTTTCAACCATTTGTGCAATTTCGACCCTAAAGGTTTACTTCCATATGTAAGGGACCACTCTTGATCTATTTACTACGCTTTCCTGCCTTACAGCCCTTGCCACACAAGAAAGTGAGTGATCTGGTCTTGAGTGATCGACTATACCATGCTCATTAACACCTGGTACATAAACTGGGAATAAGGGTCGCAACCGTGAGATAGGACAGTCCCATGCCTATTTGCTTATTAACATCGCAATTCCGAGTGAAGCGTATAATCGACAACCAAACGGAACGGAATACATATCGCAGACCTGGACACTTCATGTGTATAGCCTAGCTGCTAGGGGCAACGTGCTCATGTCACGTACTTTGTTGCATTTGCGAAGTTCTTTGAGGAGTATCTATTGCATTTGCGTCTATAAAATAGGATAGCATGTTATGCGCTGCGTCTCTAAAGGAAATAGTGTGTGTATGAACCAAAGTTACAACAGTATCAGAACTTAGTTTATAGGACAACATTTTACTTCTGCATAAAAACGAAAGTTAAAAAAAATTGTATTAGCGTATCGTTCCGGTATGCAGTGTTTTTCAGGAACCGTTCAGAAAAGAAATTGTTGCTTGATACTGTATAGGCTGTCTTTTCGTTATTGGGTATAATTATACAGATTCATATGAAGATTTTGTAACGTCATATTTTAAAAATAACACTCCTCCCTCCGTCATGTCTTATCACGGTGGCGCCTATTATTCTACCCCCTCCCCCCCACCCCTTTTTTGTAAAACGTACAGAACTCTGAGATGACATGTAATAAAATGGAAATTGCTGCTACAGTAGTATAACGATATATTTATTGTAATCTATCAATTTCGCCTAGATTGCCATCTTGAGACTATCTGCGAAAATTATGTAACATTTTTATTTTATTATAATGTTGGTTAATGATATTTTCCGATATACAAATGTGGTACCTACCTCAGTGGTTGCTGTCTCCCTGTATTGTTTTATAACGTGGTGTAGGTTTAGGACTCCTATGCTAAAACTCGTTTGCTGTTTGCTTCTGTTGTCAATGGTCCTTTCTTGTAATTTTTATAATTTGACAGCTTATAGAATAAGTCCTAAACCTACACCATTTTATAATACAACAGAAGGTGACAGCGACCACTGATGATACATGGACCTAAGTACCAAACTTGTATATCGGGAAATTTGATTAACCAATATTACAATAAAGAAAATGTTGTGTAACTTTCGGAGGTGGTCTGAAGATGGCAGTCTAGCCGAAATTGATTCATCACAATAAATACGTCATTACACTACTACAGCAGAAATCAGTTTTACTACATGTCTCTAAGAGGTACCGACTACGCTGCGGGCCCATTTGATTATAAATGTAAAGAACGACGTCACTGTTAATGTTCATTTACAGTCCAATTATTTTTAAATTTATAATTTTATACACTTTTATTCCTAGGGAAAATAGCTGCGTGATTATTTTCTAATGCACCATGCTTATAGAATTTTTCAGGCTTTAACTTTCATTTTGATTGTAGAGCGAATGATAGTCATGATCTTCATCAGAATTTATTAACAGAATATTGTATAGTCTTCTGTTTGGATAATCATTTCTGAAAAATTAATGAAATAATTGTTAGCGAAATTCTAAGAGCTTACATTAATGCTAATGGAAAGTATTCACTATACATCATCTCTCACTGTAAACCTGGAAATGAAGGGAAGGGATGAAATTCTGTAGTAAATGGTAGCTGCAAACTAACAGAAAGAATACAACTCGGTGAACCCTTACAAGAAGAACGAAGTGTTTTCGCTCTGACCTCGAGTTCTGCAGACACAGGCCGATGTTGAATGTGAAACCGGAGACCTTGTTTTCTTTTCTCTGCTCTTAATTACAGCCCTATCGCTTCTATTTTAATTAATAATTTGTGCTGTATTATCAACTTACGAGGAGCAAATAAAATCTGTTTTTTATCCTACATTGTATTAGGTTCAGTATACAGTAGCTGCCATAAACAGTAAGAGATTTTCAAATTTTTAATGTAATTTAAGCTGTCTGAAACTTATTAATTACAGTGATATATTTAATTTAATTTCTAAAGGTGGCAGGGGTAAAATACAGGGAGTGAAAGGCTATTTACAATTTGTACAGAAACCAGATGGCAGTTATAAGAGTCAAGGGGCATGAAAGGGAAGCAGCGGTTGGGAAGGAAGTGAGAGTTATAGCCTCTCTCCGATGTTATTCAATCTGTATTATGAGCAAGCAGTAAAGGAAACAAAAGAAAAATTTGGAGTAGGTATTAAAATACATGGAGAAGAATTAAAAACTTTGAGGTTCGCCGATGACATTGTAATTCTGTCAGAGACAGCAAAGGACTTGGAAGAGCAGTTGAACGGAATGGACAGTGTTGGAAGGAGTGTATAAGATGAACATCAACAAAAGCAAAACGAGGATAATGGAATGTAGTCGAATTAAGTCTGGTGATTATGAGGGAATTAGATTAAGGAAATGAGACACTTAAAGTAGTAAAGGAGTTTTGCTATTTGGGGAGCAAAATAACTGATGATGGTCGAAGTAGAGAGGATATAAAATGTAGACTGGCAATGGCGAGGAAAGCGTTTCTGAAGAAGAGAAGTTTGTTAACATTGAGTATAGATTTAAGTGTCAGGAAGTCATTTCTGAAAGTATTTGTATGGAGCGTAGCCATGTATGGAAGTGAAACGTGGACGATAAATAGTTTAGACAAGAAGAGAATAGAAGCTTTCGAAATGTGGTGCTATAGAAGAATGCTGAAGATTAGATGGGTAGATCACATAACTAATGAGGAGGTATAGAATTGGGGAGAAGAGGAGTTTGTGGCACAACTTGACTAGAAGAAGGGGCCGGTTGGTAGGACATGTTTTGAGGCATCAAGGGATCATAAATTCAGCATTGGAGGGCAGCATGGAGGGTAAAAATTGTAGAGGGAGACCAAGAGATGAATACACTAAGCAGATTCAGAAGGATGTAGGTTGCAGTAAGTACTGGGAGATGAAGCTTGCACAGGATAGAGTAGCATGGAGAGCTGCCTGAAACCAGTCTCAGGACTGAAGACCACAACGACAACGACAACATTTAATTTGTTGCATGCAATACTTTTGATCAATGTAGTTCATATAAGCAACATTTTTCAATAATGATTAATTTTTATTAAATTCTACGAAACTATAAAACTTGCTAAACCTGCATACGAAAATGGTGGGTTTTACGGGAGGGTGGGAAGGAAGAGGAGCTTTGACAGTTCTTTAGAGGGTCACCTTGGTACGACTCTGGTTCTACGATCCACAGCTGAAGAAAATACAGTGACGGAAAAAATCGCGACACCAAGGAGGAGTTACGTGACATATACAAAACCTGATAGGCGCGTTCTCTATCTAAATGATTACGTCTGTTCAAATTTCGTTCCAGTCGTGTAGAAGTGGCGCTAGTAGCGCCATTATGAGGATGCAAATCAGGTTTGCTTTACACACACGCTGTAATGGTCGTAAGCGTTTGTTACCTTTGAGATACGGCGTGCTGAGTTCCTAGTCAAGAATGCTTTTAAGGCAAGAAAGAAGTCATTATCAAAACCTCGCGAGTTTGAACGAGATAGTGTAATAAGGCTTCGAGAAGCTTGATGTTCCTTCTGCGATACTGCTTGGCGGGAATGTAGCCGCCGTCGTTGATTGCTGGCAGTGGTGGTCACGAGCATATACAGTCACAAGAAGACCGAGCTCTGGACGGCCACGTGGCACTACCGGGAGGGAAGATGATTGTGATCAGCCGTTGTGGGCGAGCGGTTCTAGGCGCCTCAGTTTGGAACCACGCTGCTGCTACTGTCGCAGGCTCGAATTCTGCCTCGGGCATGGATGTGTGCGCTGTGCTTAGGTTAGTTAGGTTTAAGTAGTTTTGAGTCTAGGGGACTGATGACCTCAGATGTTAAGTCCCATAGTGCTCAGAGCCATCTGAACCATTTTTGATCAGTGTATTGATGTGGTGCATCATACTGTGTTTCCAGCAGCAAGTTGAGCAACGGTTGGCAACGCAGTGACAACGAAGTCTTACAAATCTGTTTTTTTTTCAAGGGCAGCTCCGAGACATACGCCCTGTAGCACGCATTGCACTGACCCCAAACCACCGCCATTTGGTACTTCAGTGGTGTCAAGAGAGATCCCATTGGAGGGCAGGGTGGAGAACTGTTGTGTTTTCTGATGAAAATAGGTTCCACCCCGGTGCCAGTGATGCCTGTGTGCTGGTTACGAGGAGGCCAGTTGAGGATCGCCAACCAACCTGCCAGTATGCTAGACACACTGGCTCTGCACCTGGAGTTATGGTTATTGTATGTCACTCTGGTGTTTCCACCTGTTGTGCTGCCATTCATGAACATAATTCCAGGGTTATTTTCCAACACGATAACGCACGCCCACACACTTCTGTTGTAAACCAACATGCTCTACAGAGTGTCGATATGTTGCCTTGGCCTGCTTGATCACTGGATCTGGCTAATTAAACCTTTCGTGAGCCGTGGGAAACATGCTTCCCGCTACAATGAACTCACTCGTAGTCCCGTGGGATTCACAGTTCCCATCTCTGTACGGTGCTACCACCTAGTGAACGGTGTAGGGTACTACTTCCAATCGGAAGTTCCCGCAGTTTTTGCTGTACCTTCGCGCAGAGGCATTGTATAGCTGAGTGTTGCTCTGTAGAGGAGCCTTTCAGTGCTGTTTGCGTGACATTTTGTGATTTTTTCCTCAAAGCTGTAGTATAAGGTAAATACTTTATTTTGCCCAAATTTATGAAGGAAAACGTAAAATTGGAACGAGGAGAATTCCAGTTTGAAACAAAAGGAACCATTTGTGCAGCAAAAGGGATGGATAACCGTCCAGTCACTTTCCTGCCCTCAATTCATGACCCATGAGAAACAGCCACAGTGAAAAGGAAAAACATGGATGGTACCAGTACAGAGATTTCTTGTCCTGAAGTTGTGGCAGAATACAACAAAATTATGGGTGGTGTCGATAAGTTTGATCAATTACGAGAAAGGTATGCCATTGGCAGACGTTCTGTAAAATGGTGGCACAGAATATTTTATTTACTGGTGGACGTTGCTGCAGTGAACAGTTTTATCCTGTGGAAAATAAGTAAAAGAGAAAGTGGACAGCATGATCAGCTCACATACAGGATCCATCTAGCCAGAAAATTGTTTGCTGGCTTCTCATCCCACAAAAGGCGTGGACAAAAACCTGTCTTTCTGTCAAAAAGGGGTAAAGTACCTGAGGATTTTCGTCATGTGGCTGTAGGGGAGCATCAACCCATTTTGAGAGAAACCTACTGGACGTGCCGTCATTGTAGTACTAATGCTGCGGAAAAGAGCACTCGCTGTATTTGTACATATTGTCAAATACCACTTTGCATAGACCCTTGTTTCAGAAAATTCCATGGCAAGTAATTGTGAACAATCCTTGTTACAAGGGAAGTAAATTTATCAAATAAATATGACATATATTGAAAAAGTTGTTTTTGTCATTTAACTCCAAGGAAGGGCAATGGGAAGAATACTTCCCACCTTGTTGTGTGACCTCACTTTCACAGTTGGAGCAAATTTGATATTTTGTATGACAAATATACCTATCTGTTAACTACTAACTGCTCTCCACTCATTAAAAAAACCTGCTCAATAATTTTGCCCACGAAAGGGTTAAGCACAATGGGACTTCATGTTATTGGCCGTGGTACTCTAATGGTGGACGGCAGTTCTGGAGAGGGCGTGCGCGCGCTCACCTCGACCAGCAGCTTGGCGCACTTGACGTCGGTGACGAGCGGCACCGAGTAGTCGACGGCGAGCCGGCGCGTGCGGTAGCCGTGCGTCATGAAGGAGGAGACGCGGCGCGCGCCGCCGTTGCGCATCGGCAGGTTGATCACCAGGTCGAAGTGCTTGCGCGCCAGGAAGTCCGACAGCCGGTTCAGCTCGCCGCCCGACGAGTCTATGTCCTCGAACGTCCACTGCACCATCTCCACCTGCGGCAGACAACAGACGTCACGTGCTTGAGAAGATGTACACTGCACTCGATCTGTATTGTGCGGCAGAGTAAAACGTACAAGGTCGGTTGGTTGGTTGGTTTGGGGAAGGAGACCAGAAGCGTGGTCATCGGTCTCATCGGATTAGGGAACGATGGGGAAGGAAGTCGGCCGTGCCCTTTCAAAGGAACCATCCCGGCATTTGCCTGGAGTGATTTAGCGAAATCACGAAAAACCTAAATCAGGATGGCCGGACGCGGGATTGAACCGTCGTCCTCCCGAATGAAAACGTACAAGAATCGACGAAATGGGAAAAGAATCGCCAAAGCGTCGATTCCTCAGTTACGGTCTCGAGTCCGTTAATGCTACGGTTTGACATCAGCTTTCATCCAAATAGAAGTAACATGTCTCAAAGGACATATCGCCTCTTTCTTGCTAACCGTTTTTTTGCTGTTACTTTCATTTCAGTTCCCCTCAAGACGAGTGGGATCGCAATGGATAAAAAGCCTCTGGTCAGCCGAAGGTTACACATATTTAAAAGATGATTAAGATACATAGAGATAGACAAGAATAAATGATGTTTTAAAACATGCACTGGTGGACGTTATTTACCATTTTCATAGAAGTACAGGAGACAAATTTTTTACGGTTCGTACCTCAATCAGTAAAAATGGAACTGTCTTGTCTGTCTGTCTGTCTGTCCACCTGCTAAAAGTAATTTTTCTCAGGAACTGGTACATGTATCAAATTGAAATTTATGTCACATACTTCCCCCAATGAACCAAGGACCTTGCCATTGGTGGGGAGGCTTGCGTGCCTCGGCGATACAGACAGCCGTACCGTAGGTGCAACCACAACGGAGGGGTATCTGTTGAGAGGACAGAAAAACGTGTGGTTCCTGAAGAGGAGCAGCAGCCTTTTCAGTAGTTGCAGGGGCAACAGTCTGGATGATTGACTGATCTGGCCTTGTAACACTAACCAAAACGGCCTTGCTGTGCTGGTACTGCGAACGGCTGAAAGCAAGGGGAAACTAAAGCCGTAATTTTTCCCGAGGGCATGCAGCTTTACTGTATGGCATGGAGAGCTGCATCAAACCAGTCTCTGGACAGAGCAGAACAACAACAGCAGCAACAACAACAACAACAACGTCTATGGCCCTTGGCCGTATAATGAACGTTAGCTTTTAAGTCAGTTCAATCAAAAGGTACGGCCATTTAAGTCACATTTTGGTTCCTGCATACCCGCTCACCAAAACCTATGGGGTACTTCCCCTTGATATGGAATGATTAAATTTGGCGAGAAACAAGGTTTCACAATACAAGTAATGGGAAAAAACTCAGAAAATTGTTAATATGCAATTGTATTACACCAAAAGAATTTCTTTTGTCATTTGTTATCCGACTTCAAACTTCTAGTTAAATCACTCAATAGTTCTGCATTCAGTCAGACAGGGTCGCATCGGTAAAAGTCAAACATCAGGCAAGGAATGACTGTTGCTCATAAGACGCGTTTCGGAATTTATCAATCGTCAGATATCTAGGAAGTATTATTGCACATAGATATGGTGTTTCATGTTGTATGAGAAACCAACACTGCCAAATTAGTCTGCGAAAACCTTGGAGTCCCTGGATCGATATTTGACCGGTATCCGTGTCAACAACAGACAAAAATGGTCGATATTATCTATTCCCGAAATGGATGAACTGTCTATATACATAAATTAAATTTGTACGGGAACATTAATGCGCGAGTCCTACTAGCACCTGGCCAATTTTTGTTTAAACACATTGGTGGAAAATATTCGTATTGGTTTCTAAAATTCTACTGATGATTTTGTATTATAGTTAAAATATAGGCACCGATGATAATGTGAATGATGCGATGCTCTAATGGTGATGCTGGTGACACATGAAAATGATACTGCTAATGAAGAAGATGGAATGGTGAGTGGGGCTGTGTAGAACCGCATATAGGCACTAGAAGTCAGCAGTGTGGAGGAAGGGTGAAGGAGAAAATGGAAAGATGCTAGTGTTAGAACAGGGGGTATATCTCGAGACGGGTTTCGTCATTCGGGAGATGGAGCTGGTTGAAATTCCGACGGGAGTGGTTGATAGCGCACATATGTGTACTGAAGGTGGTACATGGATGTAGTGGCACAGCTGGGTACCTGGAATGGGGATTAGTGGGTTAGATATTGGGTGTCGGGACTGAATTTTGCTAGTAATGTATCGGATCCGAAGGTGGCCAAGGAAGAGAAGAATGTGTGGTGAATGAATGAGTTGGTACAGGATGGGATTTCGGGCCGGTAAGTGGATGTAGAAGGGGAGGCGCAGTGCATGAGGTTTGTAGAATTTAGGCGGAGATACAGGAAAATTTGGCATATTTGATAGTGTGGGTGAGCGATTTACAGATAAGTATCGTGGTAGAAGGCTGTAGGTCCCAGGTGCGGTCTGCCAGTAGCTTAAGTCAGTTTTGGGCTTTGTGTTGGATGGTAAGGAGGTGAACATTTCATCTTAGTCTCCTGTCAAGGATTAGTCCTAAATGCTTTAATGTGTTACTCAGAGGGATGGGTTGGTTGTTGATGGAAGGATGATAATTTTCTACCTTTTTGTAGATGCAGGGAAACTGAAGTTCCCAGCCACAGTTTCCGTCCGTATGTTCAGCCTGATCTCACGAACTATGTGGGAAATTTGATGCAGTTTTCACTAATAGGTAGACTGATTCGTGTGTATAATTTATAAGAACTTTGCGCAAATTAGCGAACTAAGATGAGTTGAAGTCCCTGAAAGTAATGCCGTTGCCATCTAGCAGTGAATGGCAGTTAGGCCGCCCAACTGCACCACCAGGCCGCCATAAGCTATAGCTATCGGTAGGCCGGCGCAAGCTACTTTAGACTTTCTCAGCGGATCAGGACGTATCAGATATTTAGTAGGGCGAACCAGGTGGTGCAGCAGCTTCCAGCTCCAATTACTGCCACGAGATGTCACTCAAAACACCATTTATAGCCGGCCGTTGTGACTGAGCGGTTCTAGGCGCTTCAGTCTGGAACCGCGCGACCGCTACGGTCGCAGGTTCGAATCCTGCCTCGGGTATGGATGTGTGTGATGTCCTTAGGTTAGTTAGGTTTAAGTAGTTCCAAGTTCTAGGGGACTGATGACGTCAGATGTTAAGTCCCATAGTGCTCAGAGCCATTTGAATGCCATTTATATGGGTAACAGATAACATTCATCCCTCCCGATAACTTTTCTGCTCTCGTTGCTTAAATCGTTGAAGTTATATGGAGGTGGTGATATTCAGTTACCTAACGTTGCTTCTGAACCTTAATCATAATTCTACGCCGTGAACTGTAAACAAAATTACCAATGTGCCAGACAAGTCATCTAGTTGTAGATACTTAGTGTTACACACGTAAAGCTGGGGAAGTTCGCTTGTTAATCTGTAACTGACACTATAAATTCTGATTTAAGCTACACCAGAAGGTTCAACACATGTCCATAAATGGCATCACATCTCACGGATTGACTGTTCAATTCAAATGATCTAAGTGTTTTAACTGATTGTGTACTAGTGAACTGTCCTAGGCCTCGCAAAGGTAGCAATAGCGCGCAGTTCCTAGTGAGATGACCCGATGTGTTGCAGTAATCAGTATGACAAGCAACAAGACACTGCATGTCGCAATAACGATGTGCATGGCACTTCGCTGCCAGCCTCGTCGTGGACAACTTCCAAATATGCCAAGTATTTACGCGACCCTGGGTAGAGCTACGGCTCTCCTTACAGCGTTAAAAACAATTTCCATACGTTAGTTAAATTTCATACATAGCATTACACTACCTAAAGTGCCACCAAACGTAAATAAAGTGCCACCAAACGTAAATAAAGTGCCACCAAACGTAAATAAAGTGCCACCAAACGTAAATAAAGTGCCACCAAACGTAAATAAAGTGCCACCAAACGTAAATAAAGTGCCACCAAACGTAAATAAAGTGCCACCAAACGTAAATAAAGTGCCACCAAACGTAAATAAAGTGCCACCAAACGTAAATAAAGTGCCACCAAACGTAAATAAAGTGCCACCAAACGTAAATAAAGTGCCACCAAACGTAAATAAAGTGCCACCAAACGTAAATAAAGTGCCACCAAACGTAAATAAAGTGCCACCAAACGTAAATAAAGTGCCACCAAACGTAAATAAAGTGCCACCAAACGTAAATAAAGTGCCACCAAACGTAAATAAAGTGCCACCAAACGTAAATAAAGTGCCACCAAACGTAAATAAAGTGCCACCAAACGTAAATAAAGTGCCACCAAACGTAAATAAAGTGCCACCAAACGTAAATAAAGTGCCACCAAACGCAAATAAAGTGCCACCAAACGTAAATAAAGTGCCACCAAACGTAAATAAAGTGCCACCAAACGTAAATAAAGTGCCACCAAACGTAAATAAAGTGCCACCAAACGTAAATAAAGTGCCACCAAAGGTAAATAAAGTGCCACCAAAGGTAAATAAAGTGCCACCAAAGGTAAATAAAGTGCCACCAAAGGTAAATAAAGTGCCACCAAAGGTAAATAAAGTGCCACCAAAGGTAAATAAAGTGCCACCAAAGGTAAATAAAGTGCCACCAAAGGTAAATAAAGTGCCACCAAAGGTAAATAAAGTGCCACCAAAGGTAAATAAAGTGCCACCAAAGGTAAATAAAGTGCCACCAAAGGTAAATAAAGTGCCACCAAAGGTAAATAAAGTGCCACCAAAGGTAAATAAAGTGCCACCAAAGGTAAATAAAGTGCCACCAAAGGTAAATAAAGTGCCACCAAAGGTAAATAAAGTGCCACCAAACGTAAAGTGCCACCAAACGTAAAGTGCCACCAAACGTAAAGTGCCACCAAACGTAAAGTGCCACCAAACGTAAAGTGCCACCAAATGTAAAGTGCCACCAAACGTAAAGTGCACCAAACGTAAAGTGCACCAAACGTAAAGTGGCCAGTGACTACAATTTTATTGCAAGCTTTTTAAACATTCGCTGTTTTCTACTTAATTTCCCATCTCACAATAAGTGTGCTAATAGCAAGAAGAAAAAGTTCATTATCGAGCTGTGATATGAAACTATAAAAGCAAAAAATCCATATGAGAAAGACTGTATGCATAAATCACCCTCCCTCACCCCAAAGAAGGAGTTTTTACTTCTCGTGTAAGAAATTAAAAGTTTTACTGAGAACCTAGCTACAGAGACAGGTGTAACATTGCTTCATCTGCATGAAACAATATTTTTTGGGCACACGAGATGACTTGAAATTTCCCTCGCCGTGTATCGTACGAAACTGTTGCATGGAGAGAGCAGCAATCCTTGTTGCGCCAGCATGAACGACAGAGATGTGTGTGGGCGCATCGCGTATCGTATCACTACAGTGAGAACCGCGCCGAAGTATTTACAGTCGGACGACTTGTCTGGAGTGGAGGTAATAAATTACACACCCAAAAACGTTCATCATGATCATCCTGTCAAATAGTGAAAACCGTGTGCGTGCGTGCGTGCGAGCGCGCGCGTGTCAAAAAAAAACAACTTTTTTTGAATATTTGTTTGAAAATTATCTAGTTGTGAAGAGAGAAAAGCGCTGCCAGTGCTAGAAACTCTGGTACCACTGCATAGAAAGTAGAGTTCGAAAGAAAGTGACTGAAAACGGCGGACCACAACCCAAAGCCAATATGCAGTGCCGAAGCCAATACTTTTACAGGCATAGTAAGTGCGCTCGTACAATGGCAGTGGCAGTTGACGGGACTGGGCAGAGAGATTGTAAGTGCATACTTTGTTGCTGGTGGAAGTGGTGGGGCGGAGGGGAGAGAGAGAGAGAGAGAGAGAGAGAGAGAGAGAGAGAGAGAGAGAGAGAGATATACAAGACATATCCAATATGGCGGCAGGGACCTATCTATAACTGGATAGTATCACCCCGACAACTACAAAATATTTTAAAGATTCTAATAGGTTTTTTATTATTTTCAACGAAGGACGTTTTCACGAAAATAATAAGAATTGGCAAACTACCCGGGAATTTGCTTACCTATCAACATTTTCCTTGCGAGCGACCATAGCATCCGATAAGTGTATATCCTCCACGAAATGAAAATGCCAAGGAAGTAAATTTAGTTCTGCTGTCAAACATCGGAGGATCGCGTCCAAATGTGTTGCTGTACAGCCTACAAATGTGTAAGTGTATACACTGAAAGGTGGGAGAGGGGGGGGGGGGGGAGATAGCGGGGCAGAATGTGTGTCGCCTGCCTGCTGTAATGGTCATCTTCGTGAAAACAACGGTTGTGTTCACAGTAACTGTCTGACATACGTCTGCAGGATGCAATGAATGATACCATCCTCTCCCCCCACCCCACCCAAATATAATCGCGACGCATGAATTTTACAGTACCATTTTGACCCGGACTTCAACCAAGCACTAAGGAAAATAGCATAATGGGAAAATCTCGCGTTTACAAGGAAGAAGGCGTAGTCTCACATTCCTGCCACGATAAAGATGCATTTCTGCAAGATTACTCGTCGAAGGGCAAGCCGCGGAAGGTTGAGCAACCTTATCTTCCATGACAGTGAACCTCAGTCTGTTGTAAAATATTTCATGTTAACGGTAAAATCGTTTGCTGTTTCAGCGCTGATGCCTACTTCGTGTGGAAACCTATTCCTGTGGTGCGACCCCACTTCTACAACTGACTGACTGACTGACTGACTGACTGACTTACTTACTTACTTACTTACTTACTTAAGAGGTAGAGAGAGGAGGTGAGGGGCTAACTGACCAATTACAACATCTGAATGATGAAATACCCGATGGCAAATTGAGGAAGGAGTAGGCAATACTCGCCTCTAGTGTTGTTAAGTACGCAATACATTGTAATTTTTATAATTTTACTATGTATCCTTCCATGTGTATTATTAATCATTATTTGACGTCATTTGAAGTAATTTAATGTCCTGCAGAAGACAAAGTTCCTCATCTCATTTCTTACACAAAATTACGATTCCGTTCAAACTGAAACTTCATGTAAACATTTCTACCATCAGTCAGTTCGATAATTTGAAATCGAGGAAGCCGTTAAGTTGATATTGTAATGGAATTTGTGTAAAAGACATAGAATTTGGAAATAGAACTTTCTGGAAAACATTGCTAACGACATAGCCAACCGTTAAAAACGTAAGCTGTTTAAATATAGCTTTAACGCTATTTTAGACACACATTAACGTATGAACCGATAGTATTTCGATACTGGAACTTCTGTAAATGGCAGCAACAAAGTTGATAAATCAGTTGTTTCCAAAACCTATGTTTTTTTATTGTTAAAAATAAATGCATACTACATTTTTATAAGAAAGTTTTATGTTTAAAAATATATTGATTTCAGGTAAGTCATTCGTTTATAAAGAGTATACTATCATACTCAATGGTTGTTGTTGTTACTGACTGTGGGCATTAGTACAGAGTGCTATGACAGATTCTGTGAAACTTTGATCGACGACTAAATATACATTTTACAAGACAAGAAAATTCGTCCTTTTCCTTACGTAATCTGAGTTATCTATAACTCTCGTCGACAACGAGCAATCTTTCAAGATAAGTATTTCGTTTTAGATTCAATATACTACTACTATCATAACATTTGGTGCAAATCTGATGCTCTTCCATCGGCTGCACTGTCCCATTTACATAATTCATTGTCAAAAGGATGGTTTATTGTTAACTAGAAAACACACTCAACTGCTACCGTAGGATACTGCGACCGTTTGTAGTTTCATTAAGAACCATCGGTGTGTTGTCGATTAGTGATGTCACATTTTAATAAAGTCTTTCCTAAGTTTTGTGTTATAACATATGAAAGAAATACGGTAGTAGAATGTACTCCAATAACTCCGCCTTACAGCTATTTTTATAATTAGTTAACTCAATTCCTTCTTAAATGTACTGTGTTACTGAATACTGTAATACCAAAAAGAAGTGCTAACACGTGTGTGAAATTTAACGGATTCGTCAGATACGAGACTAAAGATTTGACACATGTGGTTACGTAGAAACTATTTCTACACTATCCTAGTCAGTGATTCATTGGTGGAGTCACGAAAGGTGAACAATGTTTCAGACCGTCACAGTGCGTTTATGAGTGACACACGGTTCGTCACTAGGTGTGTTGCAAACAGCTGATTGATAATACTATCGCGCGTGGATGGTATAAAGTTTTACTACCACACAGAAATACGTTAGAAAAATATGAGCTGTAAGCACACAGCTACATACCGCGGTGTGATGGCTGGCAACATGTTGCTTTTTTTTTTTCAATTTATGCTACTGCTAGTTCTTCAAATACTGTATTTCTTTGAAGTAAACGCCACATCGGGTCTTTCCCTACTAACGAAGAACGCACTGTCATGTTTTTTTTTACGAATCTCTCGCCGCTTAAGATACAGAGGACCTAGCACTGACGGTACCTGTACGCAACAGCATCGCGATAATACCTGTCGTTCGGCGTTGTCCAGGAGATCTTTCAGGAAAAGGGCGAGATGGTGCTGGCGTCTTACTCAGGAAAGCGGACGTTACGTAACAATCCGCGTATCCGAATTTACATTTTCTGTGATTTACGTCACTTATGGCGTACTGTACGTTGAACGGCATCATTTGACAATGTCATACAGTTTCAGAGAGGAGTTGGCACCCGAAGTGCTATGAAGATGAAGCCGCCTCTACATTATTAGCTCCATTGTGGACAAGTTAAGAGTAGATTCCCCATAAATAGCAATGCCGCAGTATGAAAATATCCCAACAAGCAGAACCATTTTTCCTGATGTCACTCCTTGAGGACATGTGCACAGAATCGTACTGGACAACCGTTTGCTGACGGAGACACGTTACCCGCTACTGGTATGGATCTTCAAGAGCCGCCTATTAATATGTTGTTAGACGTCACATCTGAAGACACTGCGTATCTAAAAACGTGCTCAACTACTCAATCTGACAAGTAATATATATTATTAACTGCAAGCTTTGATTAGTTTTAGCGATCTTCACGGGCACTACGCATCACAAAAGAAACATTACGGCTTAACACTCCTCGACGGCGAGGCTATTAGAGACGGAGTAGAGTTCTAATTCGGGAAGAAATGGGTATAGAAAGAGTCGGTATACTGAGTTCCCACTTTGTGGTTTCATCTTTGCTTCCGCAATTTCTTTTCTGTCTGTTTACAATTTGCTCAGTGTATTCTGTGGCATGTCTTACAGCTGTTTTGAGATATTATAAATGACAGAAAAAAGGAACCAGTTTTATGAAACCTTACAGAATCTGGGAAAAAACTGTGTGTGTAAAATGTGCGCCAAGGTACAAATAAAAAAAAAACACTTTTATTAAATCAAATACTGTTATAAGATTGTACACTGTAGGAATCTGCAAGACCGTTCCCATATTTTGCTGCCTTATTTTAAAGCCCATCCTTTGCTCAGTAGTGCGTTTAACGCTCTTATCAATTCTTGTTCATCACAAGTATTTCTTTGTCTTTCTTTTCTGTTTACCGCTAGGCGTTAACTAATATGACACGAAAAAAGCATTCTGGTAATTAGAGCATGAAAGTGACCAATGATAAACCATATGTGGAAGAACATGTTCCCTGCAAGCAATATTTATGATAGATCGCTGGAACAACTAAAGGTACCGAGTGACTCGAAAAAAGAGCAGGTCGCTCCCTTTGCCAAATAAGGACATGGAGTATAGATGCATGTAATTATAATCCTATACAGCTGACGTCAATCTTTTGTAGAATTATGGAACTTGTTTTATGCTGACGTGTCATGGTGTTTTTCGAGAGCGAAAATCTCTTCTATAAACATCAACATGGATTTCCTAAATAGGGCTCTAGCGAAACTGACACCCCGCCCCCGTTTGTCCTTGAGGCCCACAGCGCCGTGGTCATCGGCGGCCAGATTGATGCTACAGGTTACCCCTATGAAGTACACCAACGACTAATTATGAATGCTGCTGAAATACACTGGTAAAAAACGAAATTACTTTACGTATATTAAGTGGAGAATATGAAGTTGTAAAATGCCTCTACTCCTCCTCTAAACAAATTTGGTTGCCACCGTCTGACGCAGTTACGATCCCTTGTGCTTGATGGCTCTGCAGACTCTAGTGAGAACCGATGATTTCAGGAACAACATCCACTACTGACAAACTCTCCATTCAGTACAGAACGTTTCTTTAGTGAAATTGTAGGCTTCAGCCCGCAAACGATTCGAGCAAAGGCAAAAAGAAGTACCTCTAGCCCGCACGTCAATACGTCTATCTGACCAGGATATCTGTCTACGTATCAGACAGACAGATTAGACCGCGAACGTGGGCGGAAAGGAGGATAAGGCACACGTGTTCGGCATGCTGCCTCTGACATAATTCAGAAGGAACACAATGGATTTTCGCGCCTAAAGATGGTTCTCACTTAGCCGGTTTTTAATTTTTTTAGTAGTTGAATAACGCTCTGTAGCAAAGATCGCATAAATACTTATTTACTTTCGATAATCGGTTTCAACAAGATTTGTCGTTACCTGCCAGTTACAAATCGTGTACACTGTGTATTGTAACCTAATTCCAAGTTGTCAGATTAGTAGATAAAATGTAGCACATTATTCAAAAGTTTGTCAGAAATAAAACTTTTAGAATCAAAAAGTATGTTGTGCACATGGCCATGTTCGTTTATGTAGCGCTCACGGATTATTGTTAAGTCTTAAAAAAAAAGTACAATACAAAGTGAAATGTACAATAGCACATCTATTTACGTTAGCTTGCCGTGTTTCAGTAGACAACGTATATGGGAAAACTCAGTTGTGTCCTATACGCCGTCTACGACTGTACTATAGACGCCGTCTACGATGGTTCATCTCTGACTAAAACATATCTAGCTAACGTAAACAGATGAGCTATTGTATATATTTTTTAAGACTTAATCATCTATGAGCGCTATATATACGGACATGGTCCACCAGTGCATAATGAGCTTTTTGGTTGTAACGTTTTATTTCTGAGAAACTTTTCTATATGTATTGCACTTGATCTACTATGACTACGTGGTATGAGGTTACAAATCAGCGTGAACAAGTTTTTGGAGACCAGAATATGACAGCAAAGCCTGTCGAAACCTGTTGTCGAAAATAAATGTGTTTATGTAATCTTGGAAATAGAAAGCTTTTCTCATTAAAACAGATAGCTCCTTCTCAACATAACAAATTTCAATCTAAATTTTTTAGACGTTCAGAAGTTTTAACTCTCTCTCAAAGGTTTTTCTTGATCCTTGCCTGCCATTTGGATATTCTGAAAGAAAAAGAAGGAAAATAGCACATGGAATTCGCACTGAATTAAGGAGGACTGTACTAAGTATCGCAGTTATCTAAAAAAATATAAAATGACACACTTATAGAAATCTGTTCTTCCTTTGACCGTTTGGTATTTTGAGCATGTTCAGACGCATTTCTTTTCTGAACCTGAATGTTTTATCCAGTAGGAATTCAAGCAGAGCAGTCTCGTCCGTCTGCTAAGTGTTTATCTGGATTACACCCCTCGAAAATATTTGGCAGATCTTCAGTCCATAGACTGCACAGACACTGACACACTGAACTGTTTCCTTACATACTGGGTGAAGCAGTTTTAAAGACCAATGAAGCAACCACTGTTAGCCTTAGAATTTTTTATTCCAGGTTTTGTTGTGCAGTCAGATTTTGCTTTCAACAATGTATCATTTGCGCGAATATTTTATCGAGGATTCGTCTGATTCTTGTAGAACGGAAGCTCCACGTGATAAGAAATTCAACAAATCTATTTTTTATTATTTCAGTGTCCCTCAGAGCACTTTAGAGAGAGAGAGAGAGAGAGAGAGAGAGAGAGAGAGAGAGAGAGAGAGAGAGAGATTTAACACCTGCAAAATACACGCGTAGGTTCACAAATAATCATTTTATTTTATATACACACACTTCTAAGTCCTACAAGTTCGGAAGTGTGTAACAACAGGCATGCACTCACATATTTTTTCCGGAGAATATGGCTTTGTAAGTAAATCGTTTCGTCGCATTTGGTGAAATTCACTCTCGCTTAGGTTCACTTATGCATCTACACCCTTATTCTGCAAGTCACTGTACTGTGCATGGTGGAGTGTATCTTTCGTGTTCCACTGGGAAATAGATTGGTTGGTTGGTTGTTTGAGGTTAAAGGGACCAAACAGCAAGGTCATCAGTCCCTTGTTTCAAATAGACTCCATTCTGCTAACGGGACATCTCAGTATAGTCAGAAAAATAAAACAGAAAAAGGGGAAACGTAAAAGGGCAGTCACGTTGTCATTAGTAAAAACAAATGAAGGAAGTTGGCAAGAGAACGGACCCAACACTATGCTGAAGCAGCATAGGCAAGACCACCTGTGTCTTAAAAGGTACAACTGCTATAATGCAGAAAGTACGGATGGGAATAGAAAAACTAACCAAGCCTTAAAAAGAAGGGGTAAAAACAGAGTAAAAGGGAAAGAAAAGAGGATTCCGGTCAGGGAGGTGAATCGGGAATCTCTGAACACTGCCTACAGTGGGAGACACCCAAACACTCACCGCCCCGCCCCAACACCAGAGGGAGATTAAAAACTTTAAAACTGAGAATAAAAACCACTCTCCCGGAGGAAACCTAGAACCAGAGAGACCATCCGGGAATCGTCAGCCAACATCAAAGGTAAAGTGTGGGGGAGTCTGTACTTAGCACGCAGAGCCAAAAGAAGGGGGCATTCAACCAAAATGTGGGCCACTGACTGGAAGGCTCCACAACCACATAGCGGGGGTGGCTCATCACGCAAAAGGAAACCATGGGTCAGCCTGGTATGGCCAATGCGGAGACGACACAGTGTGGTCGAGTCCTTGCGGGAGAGGCTAAAGGAAGAACGCCATGGGCCTGTATTCACCTTAATGGCACGAAGTTTATTAGACAGTGGAGTAGCCTCCCAAGAATTGGCCCATGACTGTGCAAAGTGGGATTTGATGTGAAGCCGTAAATCCGCTGCAGGAGGGGTTACAGAAAACGGGGGGTAAGTAACTGCTCCCCCAGCCAAACGATCAGCGAGCTCATTACCCGGGATACCCACATGGCCCGGGACCCATAGGAAATCAATGGAACAAGCAGCACGGTGAAGATCAGCGAGATGGTCATGGATGGCAGAGACCAAGGGATGGCGCGAAAAACACCGGTCAATAGCAACAAGGCCACTCAACGAGTCCGTACATAACAAAACGCGGTTGTGTTGGGATTGTTTAATAAAGGTAAGGGCCCGGGAAATTGCCATCAATTCCGCAGTAAACACCCCACACGAGGGTGGCAGTAGATGATTTTCCATTCCAACAAAGGACGTGAAGGCATACCCAACATGATCAGCAGATTTAGAGCCATCAGTGTAAAAAACAACAGCATCCCGAAACTCCCATAAAATTTGGCGGAAAAAGGAACGGAACACCACCGGGGGGATGGAATCTTTCGGACCGCGGCGGGGATCCATCCGAATTCGAGGCCGAGGAACTAACCAAGGAGGGGTGGAGGGGAGGGAGCGAGGAAGACAGGACAAAGAAGGAAGCCGAAAATCACGGGTAAGAGACGCAAGGCGCAGCCCAACCGGTAAACCCGCCCGAGGGCGGGAGTCAGGCGGGCGACGTCCATGGTCTGGGAATAGGATAGAATAGGAAGGATGAGCGGGAGAAGAACGGATAGTAAGGGCATAAGACACCAGAAGCTGGGACCGCCGAACAGAAAGGGGGGGGATCCCAGCTTCAACCAAGAGACTATCAACAGGGCTCGTAGGGAATGCACCGGTGGCCAAACGGATACCACGATGGTGGACTGGATCCAGCACGCGCAGCGTGGAAGGAGCAGCTGAACCATAAACTTGACAACCATAGTCCAAACGTGACAGAACTAGAGCACGATAAAGACGGAGGAGGAGGGAACGGTCCGCACCCCAAGAGGAGTGGGCAAGGAAGCGAAGGACATTGAGTTTTCGGAAACATCCTACCTTCAGGAGTCTGATATGGGGCAGCCAAGTGAGCTTGTTGTCGAAAAGAAGACCTAGGAAACGAAACTGTGGAACCACAGGCAATCTTTGTGCAGCGAGATAGAGCTCTGGATCAGGGTGGACCGTAGTACGGCGACAGAAGTGGACCACCCGCGATTTTAAAGGAGAGAATTGAAACCCGTGTGAGAGGGTCCATGCAGAGGCACGCCGTATAGCCACCTGGAGCTGCCGTTCTGCAGATGGCATCGAGGAGGAACTAACCCAAATGCAGAAATCATCCACATACAGGGCAGGGGCGACCAAGGGACTGACAGAGGCCACAAGTCCATCGATAGCAATGAGGAAAAGAAGGACACTCAAGACAGAACCCTGTGGGACGCCCGTCTCCTGGATCCGTGGAGAACTAAAAGCAGTACCAACTCGAACTCTGAATGACCGATGGATCAGGAACTGGCGGATAAAAATCGGGAGTGGGCCCCGAAGACCCCACTGATGAAGGGTTAGTAAGATGTGATGGCGCCAGGCCGTGTCATAGGCCTTGCGAAGGTCAAAAAACACTGCAACCAAATGGCGGCGCTGGGAAAAAGCCTGCCGAACTGCGGATTCCAAGCGAAGCAAATGATCGATTGGAGATCGTCCCTCTCGAAAGCCACACTGGTAAGGGGACAATAGATCCCGAGATTCGAGGACCCAAGTGAGCCGACGGGCTACCAGCCGTTCAAGTAACTTACAACCAACATTGGTCAAACTAATTGGCCGATAGCTGTCAACAGATAGGGGGTTCTGACCAGGCTTAAGGACAGGAACCACAATGCTATCCCTCCACTGAGAAGGGAAGTCACCCTGGAGCCAGATACGGTTAAACACCCGAAGAAGATGGTGCCGTTGTGGAGCACTGAGATGTTGAAGCAGCTGGTTATGAATGGAATCTGGGCCAGGGGCCGTATCATGAGAAGAAGATAGAGCAGAAAGAAATTCCCATTCAGTGAAAGGTTCGTTGTAAGATTCTGACTCACAAGTGGTGAAACATAAGGTGACAGCTTCAGCCTGCTGTTTTTGATGAAGGAAAGCAGCTGGATAGGAGGCCGACGCTGATGCCACTGCAAAATGGGTCGCAAGATGTTCTGCGAGAACTAATGGGTCCGTACAAATGCCATCTGGGAGGTGAAGTCCTGGGAGGGTGGACTGCCGATGGCAACCTTGGAGAGAGCGAAGTGTAGCCCATACCCGTGACAGAGGGACAGTGGAACCAAGGGAAGAAACGAATCGTTCCCAACATATCCGTTTGCTCTGTTTAATTAAATAACGGGCTTTAGCGCGAAGGCGCTTAAAGGTAGAAAGGCTGGCTACAGATGGGTGCCTCTTAAAGTGTTGCAAAGCTCGACGGCGATCACGGATGGCAATGGCAATGGCCGTACTCCACCACGGGACTTGCCGACGACGAAATTGTCCAGATGAGCGCGGGACAGCAAGGTTAGCAGCGCGAACAATCGCGGCAGACACGTCACGTAGGACGTCATCAATACAACCCAACAAAGAGGGAGAAAACTCGACCTGTGCAGTATATAGAGGCCAATCGGCGCGGTGGAAAGACCAACGAGGTAACCTGTCCATCGGGGAGCGGGAAGGGAGCGTGATAATCAACGGGAAATGGTCACTATCACAAAGGTCGTCGTGTGGCGACCAGTGTAATGAAGGGAGGAGAGAGGGAGAAGAAAGAGAAAGATCAATGGCAGAAAAGGTACCATGACCAGCACTGAAATGAGTAGGGAAGCCATCATTAAGAAGGCATAGGTCGTGGTCTGCAATAAATTGGTCTATAAGAAGACCTCGTCTAGATGGAAAGGCACTGCCCCACAAAGGATGATGAGCATTAAAATCCCCAAGGAGGAGGAAGGGAGGAGGAAGTTGCTGAAGAAGGGTGGTTAAGGCAGCAGGAGTAAGAGTCCTGTCAGGAGGGAGATAAAGATTGCATACTGTGACTGCAGAGTCTAAGTGGACCCTAACAGCAACCGCTTCCAATGTAGTGTGGAGAGGAATCCACGTGCTAGCAATGTCTGTACGGACCAACGTACAAACGCCACCAGAAGCCCGCAAGGGTCCGACCCGATTTCGACAGAAAACACAGAACCCACGGAGGGTCGGTGAGTGAGCATCAGTAAAATGAGATTCCTGGAGAACCACACAAGCTGCTGAGTAGGACGAAAGAAGGGATTTCAATTCCGGAAGGTGACGATAGTAGCCATTACAATTCCACTGGAGAACCACAGAACGATGGTTTAAATGAGGGCTGAACACGCTAAATCCAGTCATACCGCCGGGTCCCCACCCGTCACCGACAAGGAGGGGGCGACATCCATAAACGACAGGTCAGAATCCGGTTGTGAAGCCGGGGAAGGGACCTCTGGTGACACCAGAGGCTCTTTGTCCCGGGACTTATGTTTCTTCTTCTTTTCAGGCTGAGATCGAGGAGGGCTGTGTGGCATAATGGAGCCAGCTGCAGCAAGATCAGGAACAGAAAGAGAACGGGCGACCGGGGGGCCGATAGACCGCGGCTCTCGCGGTCGCCGCGCTGCAGCAGACCTTTGACCTGGAAGGTGCCGGGAAGGGGCATCCCGGGAGAGGCGCCCTTGACCGGCAGACGCCGAAGGAGTGGGACACTTCTCCGGCTGGGGAGGGGGAGCAGCGCCCAGAGGAGAAGGTGTGGGAGCCGCAGGGGAGGGGGGAAGGAGAGGGGTCCGGGATGGGGGTAAGGAAGGGGGAGGAAGGGATGAAGATGTAACCAAGGCGTAACTAGATGTCATGGACACAGGGTGCAATCGTGCGTATTTCTTACGGGCCTCTGTGTAGCTTAAACGATCGAGAGACTTATACTCCTGTATCTTTTTTTCTTTCTTATAGACTGGGCAATCTGCTGAACGAGGAGAATGACTACCATGACAATTTACACATACAGGAGGGGGAACACAGGGACTCCCCTCATGGAGTGGACGTCCACAGTCACCACAGAGAGGGTCCTGGGTACAGCGAGAAGACATGTGGCCAAAACGCAAGCACTTAAAACACCGCATAGGAGGTGGGATGTACGGCTTCACATCACAGCGATAGACCATAATCTTAACTTTCTCAGGAAGGGTATCCCCTTCAAAGGCCAGGATAAAGGCACCAGTATCAATACGATTATCTTTAGGACCCTTCTGAACACGCCGAACAAAGTGAACACCCCGCCGTCCGAGATTGTCCCGAAGTTCCTCATCAGTTTGAAGGATGAGGTCTCTGTGAAAAATCACACCTTGTACCATATTTAGAGACTGGTGAGGGGTAATGGACACGGGAATTGTGCCAAGATGGGTACAGGCACGAAGGGCCGCAGATTGGGCAGCCGAAGCAGTTTTTATCAGTAATGAACCCGACCGCATCTTGCTCAGGGAGTCCACTTCGCCGAACTTGTCTTCAATGTGTTCCACAAAGAATAAAGGTTTGACACTGGTGAAAGTATCTCCATCAGTCCTGGTGCAAACTAGATAACGGGGGAAAGGTTTTGCCCCTAGACGACGCGCCTGACCCTCCTCCCAGGGGGTAGCCACGGAAGGGAAGGCCGAAGGGGCAAGAGAAGCAGCACTTGAGGAATCAGTACCACGCAGAGAGACGGCCGCAGAAGAGCGGCCAGAGTTTTGGACCCGTATGCGTTTCATCTGCATAGCGTCCACCCTGATACCACCCACTCCGATCAGGGGCTCTCCTCACGGGCGCCACCCAGCCACAGCAAGGGCCGTCTGGCACGCGGCCATTGCCGGGAGTTCCGATGCTCCAGGATGACGAGCAACCACTCCAAGGCATGCATGAGGAGGTCACAGCTCAGGTATCAGAAGTGTGATCCCTGTGTGTTCAGGGGGCTCAACCAAAAGGGTACATAGCGACCCCACCACACGGGCTGGCTACCGTGCTGGCTATGCACCCTAGCATCAGACAACGACGTAAAAGAAAAGGTGGAATGTACTATGAGGGCACACGTCGGAGACACTAGGTAAGGTGCTCTTCCCCAAATGGCTCACACTACGGAAGAGAAATTTTGGAATGGAGGTCAAACCCCAGAGGGGGACCAAGGAACGCCAAAAGGAGGAGATGATTACGCAAAAAAAGCCGGAGTGTAAAACCAACAGAACCAGGAGGATAGCGGGGGCCAACATAAGCAAGGACACCAATAGAGAGAGAGGAGAGGGCGAGGGGAAAGGGGTATGGAGGGGAAAGGAGGGGAAGGGAAAGGAAAGGAAATGCAGCCCGGGAGAGAAAGAAGGCTGCAATGGCTCGGGGCCCCGTGCTCGCCACGCACGTATCCACGAAAGAGTTGTGGACCCCCTGGGGGGCTGGGAAATAGAGGATGGGAAAATATCTAGGATCTATACCGCTCTGCACGAGCATTATTTTCTCTTATGTTCGTTGTCCTGGCGTAATACGTATGTTGATGGCAACAGAGTTGTGCTGCTGTCAGGTCTCAAATGCTGGTTTTCTAAATTGTCAACAGTGCTTGTTATGGAACCCATGAATTCATGTCTCTTTTACAGTTTTCTTGTTTATTTGGGGTCGAATGTATGCGATTTCCTAGACTGAGCGACTAGACTAGCGTGATTTTTAAATTTATATTTTACCCATTTATCTTAAATATTTTAAGCATTTGATCGGGAATTACGAAATACAGTGTAAGCATGCCACACAGTTTACGAACAGAGACCGCCTCATGTTAGCTACTTACCAAAACTCAAGAACCAAAAACCAAGCAATGTATTTACAGCTGGTTGGCTAAAAAAAAAGTACAAAACAAAAATTCTTAAGAAAATTAACACAGCATGTTTAAAACGGACTGAAAAGTATAAAAATATTTCTCCTAGCCCCCACAGACTTAACCTCATACGATAGTCCTCAAAATTCGTGCTTGTTAATTTTTAATAGTTATGAAAATAATTTAAAACTTCAAACGAAAAACGTGGGCCGCATGAAATAGATAATTGATGCATGAATAATTCATGTTAGTCTTTAACAATTTTATTGCACTGCATATGCTATGAACGGCTGTGAGATTTTTCTCAACGACAGCTACTGTCTACACTCGTTACTACACACATCAAAAAAAAGTTTTGCATCACCTCGCTTCCGAGAGTTCCGGAACCTGTACAGATAATTGGAATAGAGATCAACATAAAGATCGTTCCCTGGTTGCCTCCAAACATGTCTCCGACGATTGTCTGGTTGAAGGCAAATGCGACACTCATCGGTGAATAGAACGTGATGCCAATCCTGAGCGGTCCATTCGGCATGTTGTTGGGTCCATCTGCACTGCGCTGCATGGTGTCGTATTGCAAAGATGGACCTCGCCACGGACGTCGGGATTGAAGTTGCGCATCATGCAGCCTATTTCGCACAGTTTGAGTCTTAACACGACGTCCTGTGGCTGCACGCAAAGCATTATTCAACATGGTGGCGTTGCTGTCAGGGTTCCTCCGAGCCATAATCCTGATGGAATGACTGGAACTGATCGGCTGTCCGACCCCCTCCGTCTAATAGGCGCTGCTATGCATGTTTTTTTACATCTTTGGGCGGGTTTAGTGACATCTCTGAACAGTCAAAGGGACTGTGTCTGTGGTACAAAATCCACAGTCAACGCTATTTCAGGAGTTCTGGGAACCGCTTCCCCCCACTTATAGGTCGGGGAAAGATCTTCAAGGTAAAATTAGAGAGATTTTACCTTATATGGAGGCATACCAGTCTTTTTATTTTCCACAACTAAACATTTGCGACGGATACAGGTCAAGGGGGAATAGCAGTGATACACAAGTATCCTTCACCGTACACCAGACAAGAAAGCGAGTTAATACTGCATTTTCATCTAGTTCTGAGCTATGTTGAAAGTTTCCATTCGTTAGCTCTTGGGGAAATCTCTATGAAATCAACTGCAAAATTTGTACCGAATAGACAAGAAAGCTACCTAATAGAAAGTGGGGGAATGAGAACATTACGATTTATTTTTCAGTTACTAGATGCGCCCATTCCCGGGGTAATGGAGGGGGGGGGGGGGGGGGGGCGACAAGCCCGTGTCTTCCCCACTACCCACAACGCTTAGCGAAAGGAAACAATGTAGTGTAGTCAGATGTATTTCTTTAAAGAAAATGGTTTAGAAGTCAGTATTATTAGGAGTTTTTTCACAGCGTCGGAACGGCAACTTTTCTTTACACGTCCTTGTAAGTCGCCAGTAGTCTTCCAAAATATTGAAAATACTGCATAACCATAGGTCCGCAATTCAGTACTAAATCAAATGATTTTGCCCTAATAGTCTATTGCAAGAGAGCGCAATGGCAGCCAACTTTCCTCAGACTTACTTAGAATTATCGCCACTGCTTATGGCTTACATTACCTACATTAGCTAAATATAACTAAAACATAAGCAGTGTACATACGTACAAATTAAAAAATGAAACACTTTTCGCGTTTCGGCCCGGAAAGTATTTGTGTGAATGCAGGGATAGTGTGTCAGTCTTACGTGTAATCTAGTAGATAATAATGTTTAACAAGCACGAAATAAAACTTTAATCAACAATTTAAAAACCCCTACACAAAGAACCTCGAAAAAGTAGAAAAAATATATGTATTGCCCCAGTAAGTCTAATGTAAGTAATATATTTTGACCCAAGTGTCGTCGCCTGAAGGGACCGCGAAGTATGTACAAACTAAACACTTCTAAAAATTACTATTAAGTACGAATGTTGAATATTAATAAGCCATCTAGAAAACGTAGGTAAATATCAAAACAGTAGTATCAAATCGTTGAGTTTAAATCTTAATTAGCTTACTCCGAAAAATTCTTGCACTTTTTTCGCAAAATTTTTCTACGCTTACCTTTTACTTATTGTGCACGGTCTCTTTCGAAATACTCTTATCCATAACTGATGACTGCTCCCAACGCCCTTGCCACTTCCGGAAGCAGTCTTCGTACGCCTCTTGCTGGATCGCGCGAAGTACCGTCTGTGAATTTTCTTTTATCTCGTCTATAGCTGCAAATCCTCGTTCTTTCAAAGGGATTTTCAACTTTTTCTTTACAAAGTCCGCAGGGGCCAGGTCTGGAAAGTACGGACGATGAGGCAGCACAGAACTTCGTTTTTTGTGCGACAGTCACGCACCAACAGGGGTGAATGTGCGGGTTTGTTACCGTGATGCAAAATCCATGAATTGTCCCGCCACAATTCAGGCCATTTCCTTCTCACATTTTCTCCCAGGCGTCGCAACAGGTCCCTATAGTATCATCGATTAAAAGTTTGTCCCTGTGGCACGAATTCATGATGAACTAATCTTTCAAAGTCAAATAAAACTGTCAGCATGGCTTTGACATTTGATCTGACCTGACGAGAATTTTGTGGTCTTAGAGAACTTTTCCTGACCGATTGTGAAGATTGAACCATGGTCTCAACATGGTAACTATACACCCACATCTCATCAGCAGTTACGATTCTCATAAGGAACATCTCGTTCTCATTTGCACAATCCGAAAGCTCTTCATATGTTGCGGGGCGAATGTCTTTCTGGTCTTGACTCATGAACTGGGGGAAGAACGTGGCGGCAACAAATGCATTCCCAGTTGCTGTGTCTGGATTTCATGACATGATCCAACTGAAATGTTACATTTTTCTGCCGTCCCTGAAATGAGCGTCATCGGTAGACATCGAAGGGCGTGATGAGGGAGGGTGATCTCTTTATCTTCCCTCTGGCCATTTTTAAACCGTATGAACCATTCGTAACATCGCGTATGGCTTAAGCACTTATCACCGTAGGCTTCCTGCATCGTTTGGCGTGTCTCTGTAAAGATGTGTTGTTCCTCTAACTCTGCTATCTCGAAATTCGCAAACTCTGCGATCAACATTCTACTCAATGCAATACTGAACTAACAGACATACATCGATGACTCTTCCGGCAGTTACACATTGAAGACAGGCGTGCGCAAGGATGCCAACCGCATTTCCCTCCAACACACCACTGACGTGGAATTATGCATGTTCCGGAACCTTCTGAACTCTCAGCCGTCAACGACGCCTGCTCTCACGCGACTGCCGGTTCGGGTCGCCGCACTTCATTACTCCTCGCGCGCCGTGCACTGAGTACCGCGCGACTCGCGCTCGCGGTTTAAGTATGCCTGAGCTAGTAAGCTATCGTCAAACCACTGCAGGACATAGACCTCGTAAGATAGAATAATGCATGAAACTTACTTCGTAAAAATATGACAAAATAAATAGAGAAGTCTATTCTTTAATAATGTTAGGGTAATTAAAGATGGACTGGTTTTCATATTTTACAATGTACATAATATTAACTTCACATCTATGTAGAAGTGTGGATGCGGGACGCACAGGACTGGAAAGGATGACGTCAAACTGAAGAGGCTTACACTCAGCAATAATGCTGTTCTAGAAAAGATAGCTGCCCTTAACTTCTTACTTTTTTTTTTACTTAGCGGTCCCCTGAACTTAAAAGGGCAATACATGTTACTTTTTCTACTTTTTAGAGGTTTTTGGTTAGGAATTTTTTATATTTTGATTTAACTTTTATTTCGAGGTGCTAATTAAAACTTTGCTTGTCGTACTTCAGGTACGTAACGTAGCTCTGAATACCACAAATGTGTGTGTGATTTGCACATGCACACAAGAGAGGGGGGGGGGGGGGGGGGGGGGTGGGTGGAAGAGAGAGATCACAGAGTTAAGGAATTTTTCTCGACCATAGAGAAACATTTGAAGATTAAATGGCCATCGACACTTACATTACTTATTAGAAGTTGATTAATAGCTCAGTTCAAAATGAGTAAGGAAGGAAATCAACTGCATCCTTCTGACCATGCACATATTCAGGTAAAGCCATCTCCAGACTGGGTTTTGAACCTTTGTTCTACCGAATACTATTGCAGTATCATATACATTACACCACTTTGCTCTGAGAGACGATTTAAGAGTGACAGCTAAAGGGAATGTGTGTGTGGGGGGGAGGGGGGGGGGGCGGTAGTGGTGGTGTGTTACGCTGAGTGGAATAAATATGACGATGTGGAGAAAATAGTGCGGTAGTGCCGAGAAGAAGGGTAGTGGAGATAAGTTAAAAGGCACTAGAGAGCAACACAACTGCTGAACAACACAGGTACTTTCATCAGAATAAGTCCAACAAGATTAGCACGACGCGAACGCACAACCTCATACCGGAACGCTGGGATTATGTGAAACCGCATGCACTACTGTTTCATGATATTCAATATTGCAATATCTTCAGCAATTAAATCATCATCGTTCCTGGAAAGTGGCTGGTGTAGAACAATGGGTCAAGAAAATTGTTTGTTGTAATACTTACATAACCGGGTTGCCTCTGTCCACACACACACACACACACACACACACACACACACACACACACACACACACACACACACAGGAGAGAGAATGTCTTTCAAAACATGCACGATAAGAACAGCCTATTTATGCGATGAGGAGAGTAACACAGATAATATCATATAAGCTGGACGCGTGTAATGGACTGATTTACTTTCAGAATGCATTACTCTTAATGAGCGAGTGCGGCGCTTGAAACAAAGGATCTGAGATACATTAAGACTACCGATAACAGCCAAGTGCTGCAACAGACGAGTCCGGTGTAAAAGTCTTGATTCTTTGGCAAAGGTTCTTGTATTGGCAGAACGTTACAATAAAGAGAAAGAAAAAAAATATTTTGATCAGAATTGAGGGTCGGTTTCAGCTGTCCGATTGAGTTTCTATAATGGCTCAGAATCCTGAGAATCACCCACTTAACAAGGTAAGCTAAAGCAAAATATACAGCAAAAACTGCGGCTGAGAGTATGTTCCGAACTGATATGGGAAACAGCGTCTGAAGTCAAAACAGTCTGGTGTTAAATTTCACAAGCAGTGTGATGCCCAGAGTATGGTTGCCCTCGTTTTATTTTTCTCCGTTGTCAGGTCGTCACAGGAATCTTTGAGACATTAAGGAGCTTCCCGAACTGTGGTAACAGTTTCGTGTCAGTGTGATACTATTCCGATCGACAATAATAGACCAATGCATCTTGAATTACTGCGTACGTTACATGTCTGTTCAATTTGCCCAAAATCCCAGAAAGGTCTATTTGTGTTCACCAGACTTCACCAACTTATAAAATGTTGGCTGACAGTATCGTACGCAATGCGGTGGAATTTGGGCGTTGCAACGTTTGTCTGGGTAAAAGAAATTTAATTATTGGTTTGATTTATTGTTATATTCATTCATTACATGGACTTAATCCTAAATTTTAGACAACTTGCCACACGTTGAGCGCTCACGTCTACACTAGTTTCAGATGACTGCCACTTTGAAACGCATATTTGAACAAGACCACTTCGCTTGTTTCTCCGGTTTTGCCTCGTATTGATCATGAAGGTGTTGTCACTTCCCTTCCAAAAGCTTGAGTGTGTTACGCGTCAATGCCAGCTAACGGCCCCAACACCAGCTGTTTAACATTCGTCTTTCTTTTCCGGAGCTCCGTAAACAGGATTACAAATCTTTTTTACTGCAACTGTAGTTAGTTTTGGATAACCAGTAACTTCTCAGCCATTATCTTAAATAGTACTCTTCATGTTATACAATTTGAATGACTATTTTTAAATAATACCATATCAAAATGATACCAACTAGTTAACGCGTTTATCTTCCCGCACGCACAACGTTCGGCATTTGTCGCACGTATAGATAACGACATTCCGTAAAACGTATAGCCTGTATATTTAGCTAAGACTTCGAATTACAAAATGATACAAAACTGCGAACTTTTAGTGAATTATAGCTTGGAGAAAGACGACGTCTCCTCAACAAACGAAGAGTGGCATTGTCAAACATTCAAAGTTGCATACCAGAGAACTGACTGGTTTTAAGAGTCAATAAAAAAGTTTTTGTCTCAAGTGTCATTAGAATGTTGCGTCACTACGTTTTATCTGTGCTAACACAAGTACAGAACTACAGCAGGAACGTTGTACCTAGGAGAACTATAGTAAAAACCATTTCTCAAATATTGTAATTGTTTACAAGAAAAAATGAGAAAATGAAGACTGAGAAACTTTTAAATTTCACACAAAAACTTTCTTCGTATTAGATTTAAAATTTACTGCAGGGCTCCATGTGTTTTTCAGTAAGAAATAGCAACATAGTCAACAGGTCTGTCGGTATTGCAGCTGATAAACATGACCGGTTTTGCAGATAAAACACAGCATGACATGTGTTAGGCACGGTCTTTCCCGTTTTGAATTCATTGACGTATTCCCTTTCTTCTCTTTCAGAGAAAGACTTTTTAGTAGCTATTAGAGATCGGCGAGTGCGACACACATCGATCATACTGCATTTAGAAGTCTAACGTGCCTGCATTGAAAACAATGTTTCTGCACCATCTTTAAAATCAAAGAAGTCAATTGTGTGCACTGGAATTACGTGGAATGGGTTCATAGCTTTGGCTGCCTCAACAATCTCGTTTAAATCTTGCGGAACAAAGACTGTCTTATAGTACCTGCAACTCTTGAGAGAAGGAATGCTTGACAGAAAGACCACGCACCATCTAGCAATGAATGTTTGAAGCATTTTCTGTTTGATTTGGTAGTCTGACAACCCTAGGAACATCAACACAGCACCAAGAACACAACACAGCACCAAGAACACAACACAGCACCAAGAACACAACACAGCACCAAGAACACAACACAGCACCAAGAACACAACACAGCACCAAGAACACAACACAGCACCAAGAACACAACACAGCACCAAGAACACAACACAGCACCAAGAACACAACACCACTGAATGCGTGATTTGTTAAAAAATGGCATTTAGAATACTTGCTTGACATGTCCACTCTTCGAATACGCTTTAGAGTGAACCGTAACTTCTCAAGAAAGTTATCACTGATAACTCAAAAATGTTCAAATGTGTGTGAAATCTTATGGGACTTAACTGCTAAGGTCATCAGTCCCTAAGCTTACACACTACTTAACCTAAATTATCCTAAGGACAAACACACACACCCATGCCCGAGGGAGGACTCGAACCTCCGCCGGGACCAGCCGCACAGTGTATGACTGCAGCGCCTTACACCGCTCGGCTAATCCCGCGCGGCCACTGATAACTAAATGCTGTGGAAGTAACTAAAAGAACTCTAACGCGTTATTGGTTACACAACTGGCTTTTTGGAATGAACGGAAATGGGTGCCTCAAGTCTAACGGGCAAGCCGTATTTACCTGAAAGCCGTCCCTTGGAAACTACTGAGATGGTCAGCCTGCTGAAACGAAAACTGTTGTAAGAAATATACACAGGGTAATTTTAAATCCTTCCAGGAGGGGCTTTATGCGACCACAACTTAAAACGTTCATAAGAGTGCAAGTCATTTCTTACTGCGTTGCGCGTAGAAGAGGTCACAGACATAACTGCTTATACAAATGCGATGTTTCTGTTGTCTTGGTTTTCTCCATTGTAAATAAATACAGTGTAATCTTTCTTAGAACTAACTTAAATGCTCGCCTCTACATCCACAGCTGATACTAAAGAAAGTGTCGCTATTTGGATGGTCGAGGGATAGGGAGCGGCGAGCATATCGCTGAAAGACGACGGAAAGAATACATTTTCAGTCTGTATTTAAAAAAATGGTTTAGATGTCACAGAAAGAGAAACTAGAATGTATTATCGTCGTTAAAATGCATTAGCAATCTTGTATGAGCTGAAATGTTAAAACAATTTCGCATGTTGAAATACAGGAAATCTTTACCTGTTATACGATTATTTACCTGTTACAGAAACATTATTGATGAAGAACAACTAAGTCACTCATGAACTGTAGTAATAATTTAGTCCAGGACATCGTGAAGAAACTTTTACAAAATTGAACAATTTGAAACAAACGAAGTGATTTAGTTGGCTACAACATATTTTCTATGAAGAACACGCACAATATAATTCAATCATACATGTCTACGGTAGTGGTATGACGAAACTTCCATGAAATGATTGCTTATCAGAGGACGTGGCATCTTTCAGGATGGGACAGAGCAGTAGTATCCCGACCGGTGTACGTGTTCCCACGCCCATGTGCAGAAGGTGCACATTTATGTGAATACGGTGCGAGGTAAGAACCTTCACTTTCATCTTCCGTATAGTTAGTTAAGGGCAGTCACATAAATTAGAAAATGTTAGTAGAGGCTGGCTGCTATAAATATTTCATTACGTTATCATTACGATCTAATAAAACTCATGACGTGAGCGACGTAATTATCGATTCTCTCACTTCGGGCTATGGTTCAAAACCAGAAACGAAATCTACCGCCTAATTAACCTGTTTATATACTTTCGCGGTTTCGAAATGTATCGTCGGTCTGTCTGCAGCGGTTGGCGTTTAGGTGATAACGCTCGACAGGCTTCTGGTGGTTTCTACGCCATAGAGTTCGTCACCTCTGCTAATAAATCACTACCTCCACATCAAAATTAGAGGGAATAAAACACAATTTATGTTTCCTTCGTATAACTCCCCTCCCCTCCCCCCCCCCTCCCCCAGTTCGACTAGCAAGTAACGAGATCTTACATACAAAACCAGACGTTTTTGTTAAAACTCCAAATCCAAAGCTTTAAGTTGACGCTGGCCGTTTGTCTGGACAAAGGTGTATATTTGTGTCTTCCTTGACAAGACCTGTAACCTTATTACGGATGCACTCTAAATCAAATATGTGACAGCAAGCAAGCCAGTGTAACAAACCTCCTTGCCCATCTAGGCACAATACGAGTAGTGATAGTGAGTGATTGGCTATGAAGGCTGGGCACAAAATATCAATTCAATCTGTGTAATCTTTGAAATCTAGCTGGCAACACAGACGTTTCGACTTCTCTTTGACACAGTAGAAATATACGCAGGTACGTGGAACGTACAGCAATCTGCTGCGGGCTAATCGTCCTGCTTTATTCGTATACATAAAAATGGTTCAAACGGCTCTGAGCACTATGGGACTTAACTGCTGAGGTCATCAGTCCCCTAGAACTTAGAACTACTTAAACCTAACTAACCTAAGGACATCACACACATCCATGCCCGAGGCAGGATTCGAACCTGCGAACGTAGCGGTCGCGCGGTTACAGACTGTAGCGCCTAGAACCGCTCGGCCACTCCAGCCGGCCCGTATACATACACTATGTGATCAAAAGTATCCGAACACCCCAAAAACGTAAGTTTTTCATTTAGGTGCATTGTGCTGCAACCTACTGCCAGGTACTCCACAACAGCGACCTCAGTAGTCATTAGATATTGTGTGTGTGTGTGTGTGTGTGTGTGTGTGTGTGTGTGTGTGTGTGTGTGTGTGTGTGAGAGAGAGAGAGAGAGAGAGAGAGAGAGAGAGAGAGAGAGAGAGAGCGCAGAAAGTGAAAGTGGCGCTCCGGGGAACTCTCGGACTACGAACGTGGTCAGGTGATTGGGTGTCACTTGTGTCATACGTATGTATGCTAGATTTCCACACTCCTAAACATCTTTAGGTCCGAAAAACTGCCTATTGGCTTCTGTCTTGGGTTCTTCCGCCGACGCTCGTCTGATGATTTTCCTGACGTTACACCAGCACGAGTGGCTGGCACTGTCAAAGCTTCACCCTCCATTGCTGGTGATGAACTGGAGCCGAACTTGCGGCCGCAGACTATATATGTACTTGGCGCGCCAACGTCCGAGAGCTTATCCGCCGTCATTTCCGGTGCGGCTCTCCTCTTACTACCTTCGACGGTCATTCGCTGCATCACCGGATGTCAGGATCCGTTTACCTTAAGGCTTTCTTCTTTTTTGTTGAAATTATTCCCGTCTTTTTTTATTTCTATCGCCTCTCTGAACAAGCGGGTGTGGTAGTGGTTCTCTAGAGCCAGAACTTCCGTGTCGGCGAATTTTGTTACGTGGTCGGTCTCTCACATTGCGGGCTCTGCCACGGCCATTTTCTCCACCTGCGCTAACCTGCAATGTCATTTACGTTCTTTGATCATGGTGTTGATTGATAGTCCAGTCATTCTGACAAACTTTTCCGCATGTGCATGGTATGCGGTATATTCCCTACATTGCAAGTGGATCACTTTTTTCCTTTGCTGATCTAAGACACTTTGATCTTCTTAGTTGGTTTGAAAATCGCCTTTACGCCGTGTTTGCGCATTATACGGCCGATTCTGTCCGTCAAACTGGAAATGTATGGCAGAAGGGCCGTACCAGACATTTCTTTTTCTGCTTTGTCGCTTCGCCGAGTGTTTGGCACTGTTACACTTCTAATGTAGCTTGTGGAGTACCCATTGCTCCACAGAACACTTTCCAGGTGTTGCATTTCTCGTCTGAGGTGCTGCGACTCACATGTTCATCCTGCTCGCGCTACGAATGTATTAATCGCGCCTCTTTTCTGGTTCGTGTGATAAATTGTGCAGGTATCGGTCAGCGTGTGTTGGTTTTCGTTATACGCTGTGTCCCAGGTTTTCGCCATCCCTTGTGACCTGTGTCTTAGGAAGTCACCGAGCTTTTCTTCACCATAGCTCCACATAACGAAAGTATCATCGACGTATCTTTAACAGCCGCCATGGCAACATAAAATCACCATGGAAGTAGAAAAGGACAAGAAACTACCATTTCTAGATGTGCTGGTCACAAGGGATGGAAAAAACCTGGGACACCGCGTGTATCGAAAATCGACACACACTGACCGATACCTGCACAATGTATCAATTCTCAATAAAAAGAACCTTAAAAATGAAGCGATATTTTCAACCTCTGTTATAATGCCCAGTTGTGGGTGTTCCTCCGACAGGATTGTTTGCTGTTATATTCTACTATACATGCTGCTCTGCAAAAATTAACATACAATGAGGTGGTAAAAAGTCATGGGATTGAGATATGCACGTATACATTTACTGAGAGTACAGCGTACACAAGGTATAAAAGGGCAGTGCATTGGCGAAGCTGTCATTTGTACTCAGCTGATTCATTTGAAAAGGTTTCCAACATGATTATGGCCACAAGACGAGACTCTGAACGCGGAATGATAGTCGGAGCTAGACGCAAAGGGCATTCCGCTGCGGAAATCCTTAGAAAATTCAATATTTCGAGATCCACAATATCAAGAGTGTGCCGAGAATACCAAATCTGAGGCATTAACTCTCTCCACGGACAACCCACTGACCGACGGCCTTAACTACCGAGAGCAGCGGGGTTTGGGTAGAGCTGTCTGTGCTAACAGACAAGCCAAGCCTGCGTGAAACAATCTCAGAAATCACTGTTGGACGCAAGACGAACTTACGCGGTGCAGTTTGTCGGTAATGGCTATGGCAGCGAACGACCGACGCCAGTGCCTTTTAGCCGGCCGGAGTGGCCGAGCGGTTAAAGGCGCTTCAGTCTGGAACCGCACGACCGCTACGGTCGCAGGTTCGAATCCTGCCTCGGGCATGGATGTATGTGATGTCCTTAGGTTAGTTATTTTTAAGTAGTTCTAAGTTCTAGGAGACTTATGACCACAGCAGTTGAGTCCCATAGTGCTCAGAGCCATTTGAACCATTTGAACCAGTGCCTTTTCTAACAGCACGACATCGCCTGCTGTGCCCTTTCTGGGTTCGTGACCATATCGGTTGGACGTTACCGGTACCGGAAATCGTGGCCTGGTCAGATGATTCTCGATTTCAGATGGTAGCGTTCGGATGTGGCGCAGATCCCGCGAAGCCATCAACCCAAGTTGTCAACAAGGCTCTGTGCGAACTGGTGGTGGCTCCATAATGGTGTGGGCTGTGTTTACATGGAATGGACTGGGTTCTCTGCTCCAACCGAACCGATCACTGACTGCAAATAGTTATGCTCAGCTATTTGGAGACTACTTGTAGCCATTCGTGGACTTCATGTTTCCAAACAACGATGTCGTGTCAGTGGGTCACAAATGTTCACGATTGGTTTGAAGAACATTCTGGACAATTCGAGTAATTATTCAGCCATCCAGATCGCCCGACATGAATCCCAATAACATTTCTGGTACATAATCGAGAGATCATGTTAGTGCAGAAAATCCTCCAGCAGCAACACTTTCGCAATTATGTACGGCTATAGAGGCAGCATGGCACAGTATTTCTGCAGGAAACTTCCAACGACCCGATTCGATGCCACATCTAGTTGCTGCATTACGGGCAAAAGAATGTCCGAGAAGATACTAGGAAGTGTCCGACGACTTTTGTCACCTCAGTGTATTAACTACTAGGTGGAAGCGAATTAGGGCGGGAGCGTGTTGCCAGAGGTCTCCCAATCGTGCACAAGATGTCATATGGCCATAGGTCAGCGTGACTATAGCGCCAAATGAGGCTGGCCTCGGAACATGAGGCAGCTAGCTGAAGGAACGGGAAAACAGTTTGTATCAATCAGCGAGCAGTTATTGTGCACTGCGGTGGTGGTGGTGATTACAGCACGGCTCTGAGACAACATTTAGAGGACTTCATGTAGGGAAGGAGGACTTCCCTCAGTGAAGAATCAAAGCGGAAGGAGGAGGAATTGCGAGGAGTGTAGACCAGGAGTTTGGAATTGTTCGCAGCATTGTTGCACGTGCACGGGTGGCTTTCCCAGCTACACGCATTGCTGCCTAAAGAACAGGAGATGGTCGACCACGCTTAACTACAGCACCAAAAGACAGCTACATTGTGCAACAGGCAAGAAGGGACCCACAACAATCAGCAGGTGAAATTGCAACCACATTTAGAAGGCCTGAAAGATACACAATCTTACGCTCCACAGTGGCACAACCACTGTATGGGGGGTAGTCTCTTTCCCCTACGACCAGTATGTTGTGTTTCGTTGACACCCGCATATCGCTGTACTATACCCACGTAGAGTGGGGTTGCGTGGTCTTCTCGGATGAGATGAGATTAAGTTTGAATAGTTTGGTCGAGTGTAGCCATGTATGGTGGAGTGTAGCCATGTATGGAAGTGAAACATGGACGATAAATAGTTTGGACAAGAAGAGAAAGGAATAGAAGCTTTCGAAATGTGGCGCTACAGAAGAATACTGAAGGTTAGATGGGTAGAACACGTAACTAATGAGGAAGTATTGAATAGAATTGGGGAAAAGAGAAATTTGTGGCACAACGTGACTAGAAGAAGGGATCGGTTGGTAGGACATATTCTGAGGCATCAAGGGATCACCAATTTAGTATTGGAGGGCAGCGTGGAGGGCAAAAATCCTAGAGGGAGACAAAGAGATTAATACACTAAACAGATTCAGAAGGATGTAGGTTGCAGTAGGTACTGGGAGATGAAGAAGCTTGCACAGGATAGAGTAACATGGAGAGCCGCATCAAACCAGTCTCAGGACTGAAAACAACAACAACAACAACAACAGTAATTCTGGACGGACCGTCATACTGCGAGAAGTGGGAACACATGATGAATCCAGGAACACTATCGAACAAGATCGTTTTGAGTGTCCAGTTGTTATGGCGTGGGGGAGGTTTGATGTGTGGGCGTACTGATCTCCAAATATTTGAACAAGATGCACTCAAGAGTCAACGTTATTGTGACACTATACACCACTCCCATGTACGTCTTTTTAGGGGCGCATTGGGCCCTGACAATTTTTTATGGATGATAACGTGCGACAGCATGGAACAGCGCAGATACAGTAGCCCTTGGAACGAGAGGATATTCGGGCGAATGAACTCTGTCCGTTCCCTGTCCCCCTTCATCTTAAATCACATCAAGTACGTACAATGCGTTGGGGAGACACCAGCAGTTGTCAACCACGCAACCACGCTGGTGGAGGAATGCAACGTCGTACCACAAGCTCTCTTTACCAAGCTTGTGGCCAGCATGGGAGAACATTGCAGAGCATACATTGCGTCTGTGGTGATCACACACCCTATTAAAAGAACCACGTCCCGCCTTTTGTAATGCCCACTGAACCATAATTAAATGCGGTGACATCGGTGAAATTATTGTGTTTGAGTAAAAGTGTTCTTCTCGTTGCGTATTTCTTTCAGTTACCTCCTGTACTATACAGCACCAGTTCTTCCTATGTATGGTGCAAGTTTCATTATTGCAGTCACACATCACGCTAAACCTAGTGTCGTCTGTAAATTTTGCAGAACAGTGTATTCTAGATGTAGCTTATTTATCCTATACATGGAAAAACTAAACACTGATCGCTGTAGGGCTTGTCACTTAAACTTTTGTCTCTTTGTTCCCGCTGCGTAAATAATTTACTCAAATCCGACAGAATGACTTTTCTAAAAGTGCGAAGTTTTTTGACGTATTTTCAATACGTTTTAATGGGTGTCATGAGGTTTTAAAAAAAATTACGCACTGTTGTGACTGGTTTTCTGACTTAACTAAAGACGAAAAGTCAACGAATCTAGTACACACTTCTGAACGAGTTTTACATAATGTACATAAATCCGAATCCACGAACCGATCTCTCTCACTGCGTTTTAATTGTTAAGGTTCGTTGGAGTAGAAAATCGTACTTTCAATTTGTGCCTATCTTTTGATAAATTTCAATAGAATACGAGAGATAAGGCAGTGGAACTACTGAGGCAAATAGTGCAATGAATTGCATTTTATTCTTGATTTTTGCCGATCACTGAACTACGGAAGACGTTAGCCATTGCCGTGTTACGTACGATCTTCAGTTCTTGTTTCATGGTGGTCTTTATGACACGTACCTAAGTGCGAAGGAAGTAACAAACGGGCACGAATGAAGCTTCGATCCAAATTGGCAGAGTAAATAGTGGCACGTTAAACTTAATTTTCAAATTGCAGTGCTGAATAACTTATGAGACATGCAGAACTGAGCCTGCTTCTTACCTTGAAAGTCACAAACTACTTCTATATATCTTAAGAAGTTAACGTGATGTATATGCAACACACATTACACCCACGTCAGTGGTGTTGCACTGTAACCATTAACACAGTTCGCGGAAGCCAAGAAGAACGACATATTTTTCTTTTTTTTTCCCAATAAGGTGAAGGGAAGGAAGGTAATGGCGCACAGTGGCTTTCAGGAATGACTGTTTTTCCACGTTCACAAATAACCTTTCCTTTGATTCAATGGCTTAATCTTAAACGTAAATTTCAGAGTAATGGAACGTCAAGTTTGACAGTTTATATACCGGCTCATATATTTTCCACTGAAAATGTTCGTAGATGTTTTTAGTCTCTTAAGTGCCGACATTGTCATGTACTAATTGAACGTGGTAAATTTACCATCGTTGAATGCCTTTCCAATAGTTCATCTCGAAGTACAGAATCCGCTGATTTGCCTGATTTGGCACATGTATTTTATTTTCTTTTTGGTGCAGAATGCCCTTCCTGTCGTCGAAGTCACCAGTTAATCTAAGGAGGAGAAGTCGTGTGCACCATCTGTCTGTGACTGGTGTAAACTTTCTTTGCGGACTTCGTATTTCCTGAGGCGGAGATTGAGGAACCAATCCCGTAATCGCCTAAACTAAGGTGGAAAACCGTTTAAAATCCGCGCATATAGGATGCAGATATCTACATCTACATGGATACTTTGCAAATCACATTTTAGTGCCTGGCAGAGGGTTCATCGAACCGCCTTCACAATTTTCTATTATTCCAATCTCGTATAGCGCGTACGAGCTCTGATTTCCCTTATTTTATCGTGGTGATCGTTCCTATGTAAGTCGGTGTCGATAAAATATTTTCGCATTCGGAGAGAAAGTTGGTGATTGGAATTTCGTAAGAAGATTCCGTCGCAACGAAAAACGCCTTTGTTTTAATGTAGTCTAGCCCAAATCCTGTATAATTTCAGTGACACTCTCTCCCATATTTCGCGATAACACACAACGCGATTTCGCGATAACACGCAACGCGCTGTCTTTCTTTTAACCTTTTTCGATGTACTCCGTCAGTCCTATTTGGTAAGGATCCCACACCGCGCAGCGGTATTCTGAAAGAGGACGGACAAGCGTCTCGTTAGTAGATCTGTAACATTTTCTAAGTGTCCTGCCAATAAAACGCAGTCTGGATAGCCTTCCCCACAACATTTTCTGCGAGTTCCTTCTAATTTAAGTTGTTCGTAATTGTAATTCCTAGGTATTTAGTTGAATTTACGGCCTTTAGACTTCACTGATTTATCGTGTAACAACGAATTCCTTTTATCATTCATATGGATGACCACACACTTATCGTTGTTTAGGGTCAACTGCCAATTATCACACCATTCAGATATTTTTTCTAAATCGTTTTGCAATTTGTTTTGACCTTCCGACGACTTTATCAGTCGATAAACGACAGCGTCATCTGCAAACAACGTAAGACGGCTGCTCAGACTGTCTCCCAAATCGTTTATATAGATAAGGAACAGCAAAGGGCCTATAACACTACCTTGGGGAACGCCAGAAACCACTTCTGTTTTCCGCAAATGGTTCAAATGGCTCTGAGCACTATGGGACTTAACATCTGTGGTCATCAGTCCCCTAGAACTTAGAACCACTTAAACCTAACTAACCTAAGGACATCACACACATCCATGCCAGAGGCAGGATTCGAACCTGCGACCGTAGCGGTCACGCGGTTCCAGATTGAAGCGCCTAGAACCGCACGGCCACACCGGCCGGCCTGTTTTACTCGATGACTTTCCGTCAGTTACTACGAACTGTGACCTCTCTGACAGGAAATCACAAATCCAGTCACATAACTGAGACGATATTCCATAAGCACGCAATTTCACTACGAGCCGCTTGTGTGGTACAGTGTCAAAAGCATTCCGGAAATCCAGAAATACGGAATCGATCTGAAATCTCTTGTCAATAGCACTCTTCATGCGAATAAAGAGCTACTTGTGTTTCACAAGAACGATGTTTTTATAAACCCATGTTGACCGTTTTCTTCGAGGTAATTCAAAATGTTCGAACAGAATATACGTTCCAGAATCCTGCTGCATATCGACGTTAATGATATTGGCCTGTAATTTAGTGATTACTCCTACTACCTACCTTGAATATTAATGTGACCTGTGCAATTTTCCAGTCTTTGGGTTACATATCTTTCGTTGAGCGAACGGTTGTATATTATTGTTAAGTATGGAGCTAATCCATCAGCATACTCTGAAAGGAACATAATTGGTATACAGTCTGGACCAGAAGACTTGCTTTTAGTAAGCGATATAAATTGCTTCAATACTCCGAAGATACTTACTGCTACGTTTGTCATATTGGCAGCTGTTCTTGATTCGGAATCTGGAATATTTACTCAGTCTTATTTTGTGAAGGCATTTCTGAAGGCTGTGTTTAGTAACTCTGCTTTGGCAGCACTGTCTTCGACAGTATCGCCATTGCTATCGCGCAGAGAAGGCACCGATTCTTTTTTGCCGCTGACATACTTCACATACGACCAGAATCTCTTTGGATTTTCTGCCAGTTTTCGAGGTGCAAACCCAAAGGAAGAGAAAACCAATAAAAAGTTGGCAACTGGTTAATGGTAATTTCCTCCCACTCTCCAAGTTTACACAGGAGTCGCGTTAGTTAGGAACGTAATGTGTCGACAGCAAGTGCAAGGACACTAGATAGCGAGTTGTGCATCAGCCCTGTTGTCCTCATCTTATCTTTAATGCCAACAACGGGGCCTCGATAGTGAACCGGTGACTTTCCAGTTTATTGTTCATACTGTCGCTTAAATACGTGAACTGCGTATATCTTTAGGTACTGACGCAGGCAGGAACGCTACCTGTGGATTACTGGATTAGCAGCAACTAGAGACAAACAGCACGGATTAACAGCAGCATGCGTGGCAGCTTTCCTTCCCCAATAGTTATTTCAAGAAGCTTGTTTTCTACGCAGAATTTAAGATACGTACCCTTAACATGTAACATATGCACCATGTCTGTTAAGGAAGACACGAACAGTATCTTACCGTTTCACTTCACTTCATTCTGAGATGGTCTTTGTTCATCAGGCACCCTGCCAAGAGACTAAACGGCTCGTTGGCTTTTCTGCGGTCAACCACCCTATCGATAGTCGACACTGGCGGTTTTTATCATCAGCTCCACACTCCACATCAGAAATGAGTCCAGAAACGTCACACTGCCCAAGAATCGGACCCTCTCGAAAGAAGGGCCTTTATCCCTCAACTAGCAGTACAAACCGCCGACCAGTTGTGATGGGTAGGGCTGTCATACTCCCGTTTTTCCCCGGATTCGTCCTAGTATTGAGGGCGTCCTGGAGATTTTTGGTTTTTATACAGCTGTTCCGTGTAAACTCGGGCCATTTTTTTGTGTCTGGGCAAATTCAATTGAGTGGAAATAGTTTATAATCCATGTTAGTACAAATTCACCATACGAGGGCTATTGGCACATTCGTTCGTTTTGTATTAAAAAACGAACGAACAGTAAGCATGTTCAGATGCTCTTCTATACACACATTTTCCATACTTCTTTACTGCGGATAGTCAGATATCGCAAACTCATCGCCGATATGCCATGTGTGTCCCGGAAAATAACAAGATTGACCAATACGAGGAGGAGTCGAAAATTTTCTAGCCTAACAAAGAACGTGTGGGGTGCGTACTGTAAGACCTTCGGTACACACACCACCAGATTATTTGACTTGTCGCTCCATGCGAGTGTGAGCAGTATGTCTCGTGGTCTTATCGTGGCGTGTTTATCTTCTGCCATTAGGTCAGATGATAGAAATGCCACTAGCACGCTTAGAGTAGCAGATTGACGGTGACCAACTTTAAACAGAACTTGATTAATTTTCACACACATTTATTAAAATAATAAAAAACGTAGATATCACGTAACTTGATTCTGCATGCTGTTTACAATTGACAATCTGAAGTTCCTTTGGTCTTGGTACGTTAATCTTATTCTCACATATCTCTGATACTTGATAAAGTGTCTATACATTTCTCTTCATGGCTATGTACAGGAATATGATAATCTTATTATGCGCAGACTGAAACTTGACTATAGACTGGTACAGACTAATGCAGACTGGTACAGACTAATGCAGTCTGACCAATCGGAGGTCTGTACACTCATTATAATACCTCGCGCGTTCATGTATCACTGCACGAGTGTGATCCGCGAGGAGAAAAGGTTCTACGTTAGCAGCAATCTCATTGGCTGCGTTACATATTAATACGCGGATCGGCGGAAGCAGAATTTGGTCCGTCTCTAAGACAGCGCCATGTCGTAGTGCGGAGACGGACGACTGCTGAGCCTGCGCTGTTGTGCTTAGCGGGGCGCGCTCTAGTGGGGAAGTTGTGTACGCGCTGACTACACGGAACTATGTACACAACAGAATGACAGAAATTTATTTTTCAATATAATACTTGTGTACACTAGTACACTTGCGGGCACACTAAGATAACTTCTCAAACCATTCAAATAAAAGGTCTTCAATTTCGAGTCCAATCAAGTGTTCGCAACATCAATCAGTGCATCATCACTGTCAAATCGTCGTGCTTTGAGGTCTTTTTTGTTAGGTATGGGGAAAAGAACCAAGTCTGGTGGAGCCAAATGTGGAGAATATGGCGAATGACGTAACAATTCGAACCCGCAGTCACGCAGAGTTTCCAGTGTTGCGTGCGCTTTGTGCGCCGATGCGTTAACCTGATGCAAAAGAACTCCGAGCGCCAATTTTCCGCGCCATTTTTCTTTCTCTCTTCTCTGAAACGGCGCAGGAGAGTGCAATAGTATGATGCATATAGTTACGCCCTTCTGCAAGTAATCCACCATAATTACCCCTTTTGCATCCCAGAAGGCCGATTTCATCACCTTATCGGCTGATTTTTTTCACCCGGAACTTTTATGGGGTAGGGGATGAAGGATGTTTCCATTGTTGTGACTGTTGTTTTGTCTCAGGATCAAAGTGGTGAACCCACGTTTCGTCCACTGTCACATACGTTACAAGAAAGCCGTTCTCAGCCGCATCAAATTGGTTTAAATCGTTTAAATGGCTCCGAGCACTATGGGACTCAACATCTGAGGTCATCAGTCCCCTAGAACTTAGAACTACTTAAACCTAACTAACCTAAGGACATCACTCACATCCATGCCCGAGGCAGGATTCGAACCTGCGATCGTAGCAGTCGCGCGGGTCTGGACTGAAGCACCTAGAACCGCTCGGCCACCACGACCGGCTTTCAAATTGGTGGGCGTATTCTTCACAACACTGCCCACGCTCCAGTATCTGATTTGCGTTCAAATCTTCCGGGAGCCACCGAGATGAAACTTTCCGCATTCCCAAAATTTCCACAACAATGTCATGAGCACGCTAATGGGAGATTCCAAATGTCGTTTCAATGTGATGCAACGTTGTTCGACCATCCTACAAAATCGTATCGTGAATTTCAGTCACTGTTTCATCAGTGGCAACGGTGACAGGCCTCCCGCTCCTTGGCACATCTTCCACACTCGTTCTTCCACATTTGAAGTCGGACACTCAGTTTTTCAGTGTTGCATAAGACGGAGCACTGTACTTAAGCGTATTCCGCACGTCCTCCGCAATTTCCTTGGACGTCATCCCTTTCTAATGGAGATGTTCAATTACAGCACGGTTCTTGATTCTCTCAATATACGCCATGTTGCTTGCACTACGGTGTACAACGCATCCTAGCAGCGAAACTAACGAAGCTGGAGCCGCGAATTTGACTTGTATACCCACAAAGGGTCATCATAAAAGAAGGCGGTGGTGATTGTGCGAGACGCTTACGGTAACTAACTCGGGCTAGAAGCTTTTGGACCGCTCCCTCGTATGTCCAGGCTCTTCGAAGTCTCTGTGCGGTGCCGAAATTTAAGCCATAGCTGGCCTGGTCACGAGGAACCAAGCAGAAGCTGTGGACCCTAATCTACTATAACGTGGGTGCCGGCTAGATGTACCAAATGTCGAATCGTGGTTGTACTAGGTTCTCAGCCAGTCCCCATGGTAATGCTAGGACAAACGATTAATTTTTACAACCAATTGACCAGTCGGCTGTTTTTTCGCTCAATCGAACGAAACAACCGAATTGCCTCTGTGGACGTGTTAGTTATGAATGCTTTCGCTAACCCTACATATTTGAGTGGTTTCATTAATGTATTTATTTCGCGCTTTTGAACTACGGCTCGGGTTGCAAACTTTTTAGAGACAAATACGTATCTAATTTCAAGTTTTTTATAAAACCGTTATATATTCATTCACTTAAATATGAATTTTTGGTACTTCTGGCATTAAATACGGATTTTTGGTTAGTTTTAAAAGGCTGATAACTGATGGTACATTATAAATGTGTGTTTAAATAAATAAACAATTGTAACTCTTCAGGCTTTCCCGGCGATCTAATGACATCTTGGGTTGTCGGGTGTTCTGCCGGATATCAGCGTCGTACTTGCACGATATTTCGGTCACGTAGCTCGTAACCTTCATCAGGTGCGACCTGAGACTGCTCCTCGAGTGGACTTGGTCCAGTATTTATGCCTATGGCCTTCCCCCTCTACCAACGGCTGCAGGCGCTTCCTCTGTGGTCCGCGCCCATTCCCTGCGACCTGCTGGAGCGTTGCTGCTCCGTTTTCCGTCCGTTGCGGTTCTAGGGAACACCACAGAGGAAGCGCCTGCAGCCGTTGGTGGAGGGGGAAGGCCATAGGCATAAATACTGGACCAGGTCCACTCGAGGAGCAGTCTCAGGTCGCACCTGATGAAGGTTACGAGCTACGTGACCGAAATATCGTGCAAGTACGACGCTGATATCCGGCAGAACACCCGACAACCCAAGATGTCAAATACACAGTTACTTTTTTATTTAAATTTATTGAAGGTCCGCCGCTCTTTTCCACTGTTCTGCATCCCTCGCCGATATTTCTCTTTTGGTAAATGCTGAGCTGACGTGAACAGAATGCATATAGGACTTTTTTTTTCCTTCATTGTTTGGTGTGTCCACAGCTCGTGGTCTAGTGGTTAGCTTCGCTACCTCTGGATCCCGGGTTCGATTCCCGGCTGGGGTGGGGATTTTCTCTGCCCGGGGACTCGGTGTTATCATTTGATGATCGTCATCATCATCATCATCATCATCGTCATCATCGTCGTCTTCGTCGTCATCACCATCCTTGACAGTGGCTAAACCGGATTGTGCACAAGCTGGACTTTGTGACAATTGGGCGCTTATGACCGCGCAGTTGAGCGCCCCACAAATTAAATACCATCATCATTGTTTTGTGACTTAATCGCTTGCTTTTTTTCAGCATATGCCTTTTACTTGTCGCAAGTACTTTTTGCGAGAAATTTTTGTCAACATTCATTAATTTTCTTATAATTTCTTTAATTATTGTGTTTTCATAATACTAATCATCGTTGCAGGTACTGTATATCGTACTGTATTTAACTTGAGGACCACTTTTTGCCAAGTCACACTTGTCACATGTGACACTTCCCATTCGACGCCTTTACACGTTTCTGCTTTCTCAGGAAGTTTACTATTAAGTAAACGCACATACATAAACGCTACTTATTGGCAAAATATCAGGACGACAAAGAGTAGCAACAGACGATAACAGAGTGACGTCTACAATCACAATTTAACACTGCTAAAACGTTCGGACGTTTCCGCTCAGAACTGAATGCGCCAATGTAGACGTGGCTATGGACCGTTTACAGCGACGGCTAGAGATAGATGTAACTGTGAAACTGAAGTGCCAGTGCGTGGATGTAAATAGTACTATCTCACATCCATGAAATACTATACATACTATTATTCAAAGGCTTTAAAAATAAACAAGTTTGTGCGCATGAGTACGATTTGTACGTATGCAGCGGGTAGCGTAAATTTCTGCACAATATATTTACTTTTCACACAAATAAATAGCTGAATAGTGTTTAACGTCTGCGTTCAATGGTTTTTAATTAAATGGCATCACCACAACTTCTCAATAAAATGGAATAAAAACAGCTGCTAAAATTTTGTAGCGTTCCTTTCTTTTTCAAGCGATACTAAGGAAACTTTTATACTTAACTTTGCACCCCTACCGACACAGCAGCTTATACGGGGTACTTATAAATGGTGAAAAAATCGAAAATTTTTATCACTTTACTATATTCTATAGTCTTTCCTGATTACATTGACATATACATTATAGAGTTTCAAATGAAAAATGACCTATATATACCAAATTTTAAAGTTACGGTTATGTATGCCACCACGCCCCCTTTATTTCTATTACAGAAACCAGTATTATTTCGAAAAGAACTGTGAACTTTCTGTTTCCAGTGATTATAAGAATGATACATGGTTATATATTGCTAACAGTGCAGGTTTCTAGTGTCTGTAAATGATTATCTTTGCTAGTATTTACTTTTGTTTCGCTGAAGCAGTTTGTTCATGTATTACTGAATATTTGTTGCCAAGTGCTACATATATTTGTGGAAGTACATATCCTTTAGTGTGCAATAAATACGAACTATGCCACGCATCAAGAAATTCAATAAAAGGAAATTCCATGGTAACCAGTTCACAAACAAAGCAAGCTACACTGTTGAAAGTAACCTATGTATCAGTTCGGGGAAGGAACTCCCACATGGCACGCCTCCTGGTGATTCGAATTGTGTGTGTGTGTGTGTGTGTGTGTGTGTGTGTGTTTTAACAATGACACTGTTTGTTGTGAATTTGTTGTTTTTGTTGTTGTTGTTGTGGGCATCTTATCTTCCTTGATAAAGGAAATGGCGATGGGGACTCTAAAGCTTTCAATAGAACTAATGAGTTCAGTGTTCATGGTGATACGTTGGTAACAAAACTGAAGTGTTGTGGACATGTGTAAAAGAGGATGGGTGCTAGAGTGAGGAAACTACAAAGAGAAATGAAAGGAAAGTTTCTATCTGATGGAAAATCTCTGTCTGGTGGGGAAGATTGACAGAAACTGAAATAGACCTCCTTCAGAGTTATTATGGACTGGTCATTACACGAACTGCACCTCTGAATGATGTCACAGCAATGAGAAAAGCTGTATGGGCCACCTACTTTCATAAGTTGTCCACAGACGAACACTCTGTTCATGGTCTTTGCCCTGAAGGAGCAGATTCTTGGTGTGGTTACCAAAAAGCAAAATAAAGTGGTCAAATATACCATCATAAGCATTCTCTTCCTAAGACTTATGAATGAAATAAAAACAATTTTTAGAGACCTAAGTGACCCTGTTTTGCTTAGTAAATGTCTTCATGGGGGCACTTAGAATACAAATGAAAGTTTCAACCATTTCATATGGGAAAGATTACCCAAGAATGTTTTTGTAGGACTAAATAAATTAAAAGCTGGTGTACTAGATGCAGTGATATGTTTCAATGATGCAGTGGCAGACAACGGGTCCACGAAGCTGAAAGATTCGCTCTTCAGGTTACCAAAGAAGCCATAAGTGCTAAAAGGGATGCCAAGAGGAAGCTTGAAGATGATGAAATGCTGCAGGATGAAGACTATGCCGGGAATGTTCTGAGGCACAGTTTAATTGGACTCATATCTTCATTCGCAATTTCCCGCAAGTTGTATTTTTCGGAATTCAGGTACAAATATTTCCTAAAATTTATGAAGCATTACTCTAATTTTTTTTCTTTAACTTGCAATAGTCCATACTTATGTAGCCGACCTAAGCTTTATTGCTGAATCAACTAAGTTACAGAAAAACAACATTTTTATTAGGAAAAAAATTATGAAAATTAAAATGTAAGATGTGATACCTTTCTATCCTTGTAATAGACGTAGTAGGTGGAATTACATAAGTCTAGTTCCTCAGCCATCATATCACACATATCAGGTAAAAATTTGGTCTCCTTCAAATGTACAACATTGGATTAAATGGTACCTCAATTTGAGGAAACATTTTGGAAACAAAATTTGCATCAATTTCTTTGTAATTTGTTTAATAACCCTAAGCAGATCCAAAAATATTCAGAATACTTCTAATTTGTTTAAAAAGTGTGCCGCATTACCTGATATCAACAAAAAAATCTGTAAAACATATAAATTATAAACAGTGCCTGAAATAAATAGGTGTTGGTTTTTAAGCAACACTGAGCCGGAAAAGTACCCTATATCCTTACTTGCACCTGGAATAACTTAAGCCATAGCAACATACTAATCAATTTCAAACGATGAAAAGAACAATGAGTCTATATAGCACATAATTAAATGAATATTTATTATGCTTATTTTAACTTTGCCGTACATCCGGAGATGTCTCCGGATATCTCTGGAGATAGAGCTACCCTCGAGAGCTCGATGTATCACGACTGTATACCACTACTTCAGTTCAATTAATGGAAGTACTCCAGACTGATTTCCACTCAGAAGAATGAATCAATATGTCAGTCAATTGTAAATTTGTGGTAACATCGGACCAAACTGCTTGTCATTGTTCTCTAAGCTTACACACTACTTAATCTAATTTAAACTAACGCTATGGACAACACACACACACACAGACACACACACACACACACACACACACACACACACACACACACACACACACACACCCATGCCCGAGGGAGGACTCGAACCTCCGACGGGGCGAAACGCGCGGACCATGACAAGACGCCCAAGACCACGCGGCAATTAAAACAATGAAAAGGGATTCAGTTCAAAGAACGAATACATGGTTCAACCGACAGAAAATCGACATACTTGCTTCACTTGAAAAGAAATAATTCAGTCATTATGCAGAAATACAACGTACTGTGCGGACTGTTTTTATTCGGTTGCTCCCACAGACTGGTCTCACTCGAAGGAACAAACCAATAGTCCATCGACATGTGAAACTACAGGAGCCTGAATCTATTGTTTTCACTCGGTTGTCCGTATTACAGAAACCTCGCTGATACCTTTCTCATCGCCGAAGGCGCTCGCGCATTACCCTCATTCAACGAACGCCCGTTACCGATCGTAAGTGGGTTTGGGTGGTCTATGAACAGCTTTAAAAACGAAGGCAGTGTGGGCCGTCCTTGGGTTTCGTCATAACCCAGTAGACTCTTTGATACTAGAGTGGTGTGGTCCAAGGTGTGTAATTACTACACCAGCACTGCCCTAGTGACGTAAGGAAGTACGATAATGATAATTACCGTAATTTCTTCTTTCTGGCACTAATTCCTTGTTAGACAGTTTGCTTTTACGTAAATCTCATCTACCATGGTCCGAAACGGTTGGAACTGCATAGTAATTAAATGGGGTGAAAAGTCGAGCAATTTCTCTATAATTATTTACATTTCCTGTAGCTTACTTTCTTGTGCGGTGGATTATGTCTTCACGTTTTGTTTCAATTTCTCAAATAAGATAGTTACATATTGCGTAACATCTGGAGTCCCTATTTTGAGAAATATGCGGCTCTGTGTCTTCACGTGAAGTTTTGTTGGATTTAGTTCTTGGATAATCCCGAGTTATGGTAGCATTCCTCAGGTTTAACACATGAAGTAGTTTGGTGAAGTTATCGGGAACACTACGCAGTGGAGGTTTTATTTTTATTTATTTATTTATTTTTTTACGATGCTGATTACTCACTTCGTAATTTCCAAAGCATACAAAATTATCTGAAATAATTCTAACAAGAAATCCCTTACCACAAAAGCAAAACCCACTAACAGACGGTAGTTCTCCCAGAAGCACTCTTGCAGTTCAGATATCATCGTTAAGCATTATTGTCAATGCCATAGAGAAAATGGAACGACAGACATTGAGGGAAATATTCCGACCCAACATCCAAAATAGAATATAGATACGGAAAGTCTAGTCTGTACCCAAAAGGATCTGATGAAAAGTGCCGTGGCCTACTGGCGCATGCACAGATTACATTCAGTCAGTTAATCGACTCTTAAGAGTTCACGTTCCAACAATTAACAGAGAGGAGTCAAACTCTGATAAATTTTAATACTAAAATGACCCTTAGTGAAAGTACGGAGTTTTGGGAAGACTATCAAAACAAGAAGATAGTAACTAATGGATCTACGTGCTCTTACTGGAAAAAATAATAAATAAATAAATAAATAAAAATGAAACTCCATATCCAAGTCAGGATTCGACACCACTACATACATTGGCACTTTTAGCCACGCCGCTTTCTGAACGCTCTTGAAATATGCTCTAAAGAAAATGATTGTTCAGCATGACAGTTTCGTGAATTACCAGCAGTTACGTAACGTAGGTTCGGACATAACGGGCCTTAATCTTGTTCATTTCAAATAGTGTTGCAATCTAACTACTGCCTAGTTATCCCGCTACAATTCTAGTAAACTGGTCCTAAGATCTTAAACTTTTAATTTTCAATATCACATAAGTGCATGACGTGGGTTCTGCCTATACGCTACGAAAGTTTAACCGAAAATTTGATTCTACACAACACACCCCCTATATAAAACACATTAAAAAGTTCACAAAATTCGAACCTTTTGTGAGGTCCCACGTACCTGCCGTGTGGACTGTTTATCCATTGAAACTAAATGTCAGCGATGTTCAGAGGTTTCCAGACTGTGCAATAGTGCACTAGCCTCTGACAGATGTTGACTCACTTCACCACCACCACCACCACCACCACCACCACCACCACCACCACCACCACCACCACCACCACCACCACCACCTGCTTTCTGACTTTTTGAAATGTTGATGGATCTTTTCACCGGATAACACAAGAGACAACAACGGAATTCGCAATACTAATGTTAAAAAAATGTAAGTGCCTACGTGATGGTGGAACCAACTAGAAGTACGTGACATGGACTATGAAAATATTCCTTGTCGATAGTGCTCCCCAGCTCTTTTCCAACATCTCTTTACGAGTTCGAGTCGTTGCTTATTGGAAAGGGGAGAATGGACAGTCACGATGGAGATGAGTTTCCTAGCAGAAAGTCTGTCAAAACAGCGTACATGATTATTTGATGACAGCGTCGTACGTCTTTCCGCTGTGAAGCGTGAGTTCGGTGATGTGATGACTACACGCCATCTGAGTGCTATTACAGGATTATTTACTGCATTTATTTTAGAGCTTGTAGTATGATTTTCCTTAAATTCGAAGTCTAATTTTTCTTCTTGTTATGCACTGTGCTTTATCTCATGGCATGATAGTGTCTTTTCACACGGTCGCTCATCATCCAACTTACTGCTATCCAACAGCAAATTCAGCGTCTTCATTAATGTCGCAACGCAACTCGCACAGCACAGCTTTTGGTCGAAATATATATGATTTTAGAATTGTTTAGACTCGTTTCTTCTCACACGGCAGCTCTTGGAATATATTCCGTCAGTGAGCCGATAAGTATCTTGAAAATACAATTTAATCGACTTATGGCACATATTAGAAGCGCCAAAGGTTTTCTTCAGGCCATAACACCGGTCTTCAATACAAGAAGACCACCAAAAACGTATGGAGAGTGCTTTGTCCCAGGTTTGATTAACAAGATCATATATGCGAGACATTAGGTTTTTCCAGGATATGATGCTCTCAGGTGTTCAGCAGTGTGGCGTCCTCCAGTCGGCGATATTACGAAAAGCTCGAGTGTTGCCATGCTCAGGCGGTGCTGACGAAATTGTCTTTCTGAGACCAACTTTTTATTCTGAGTGATTAAATGAAGGAATCAAAATTCTCGTCAATTAAGATCCCATAGTAAAAACCAATGTCACAAACAAAGGGCCCAAAATTGACATTATGCACATTCTGGTAGATGGAACAGTTATCGGTGAAAGGGAGGGTAACTGCGTTTTGTCATGGAAAACCGTAATTTCTCCCCACATGCCAGACTTTTCTGTAGTGAGTTCTTGATACGGTGTAAAGAGCAGCGCCACTCGATAGCGAATGACTGGAAACTAGTGATTTGGAGTGGTAAATCACTCCGATGCAAGTGTTTAGGTTTGGTGAATGCCAAGAGAACATTACCTGCCATCAAGTGTGGTGCAAACAGTGAAGTACGAGGGGCGTTTGGAAAGTCCGTGCGAAGTCCGAGAGATGGCACCACCGGCGCGTATCGAGCATCTTTGGAACGCGTATCGAGTATCTTTGGAAAGAACGCACACCAAGTTTGAGCCATATTTGTCTATTTCTTTGCGCTTGGCAATCGTGTGAGTCAAGGAAGTCAAGTGATTGTCAAAAAATGGACGAAAAAGAATTTCGCGTGGTGATTAAACATTACTTTATGAAAGGCAAAACGCCTCAGGAGACTAAAGCGAAGCTTGATAAACATTACGGTGACTCTGACCCTTCGATTAGAACAGTTTATAAGAGGTTTCAAAATTTTCGGAGTGGCCATATGGGCACAAGCTGATGCTGAACGTTCTCGACGCCCTGTGGAGCTTACGGCACCAGGAATCATTGATAAAATTCGTGATATGGTGATGGATGACAGAATAGTTAAGGTGCGTGAGATTGCTAGTGCTGTGGGCATCTAGAATGAATGGGTACATAATATTTTGCATAAACATGAGAAAGCTATCCGCAAGATGGGTTCCGCGATTGCTCACGCTTGACCAAAAACGGAATCGTGTTAAGTGTTGCAAGGATGGTTTGGAGATGTTCAGAATCAGCAGGACTTTAAGCGTCGTTTCGTCACTGTGGATGAAACATGGATACATTACTATACTCCTGAGACCAAACAACAATCTAAACAATGGGCAAGGGAGAATTTGCACCAAAAAAAGGCGAAGACCATTCCTTCGGCCGGAAAGGTTACAGAGACTGTCTTTTGGGAATCGCAAGGGATAATCCTCATCGACTATCTGGAAAAGGGTAATACTATTACGGGTGCATATTATTCATAGTTATTGGACCGTTTAAAAAACGAGCCGCAAGGAAAACGCCGACGACTGGACCGCAAAAAAGTCCTATTGCATCACGACAATCCACCAGCACACACCCCAGCAGTTGTGGTCGCAATATTAATAGGAATAGGATTCCAACTCGTTTCACATCCCCCCTGTTCTCCAGACTTTGCTCCCTCTGACTACTATTTGTTCCCCAATTTGAAGAAATGGCTGGTGGGGCAAAGATTTTATTCAAACGAGGAGGTGATTGGAGCAACTAATAGCTATTTTGCAGACTTGGACAATTCCTATTATTCGGAAGGGATCAGCATATTATAACAGCGTTGGAAGAAGTGTGTAAGTCTAAAGGGAGACTATGTCGAAAAATAAAAAAGGTTTACCCCAAACACGTAAGTAGTTTCTATTTTTGCACGGACTTTTCAAAAGCCCCTCGTACGGAGGTGCTGGTGTTAAGGTACAAGGGTGTTCTTTGTGGCTTCCTTATTGCGTTTAAGAAAATGCTAAATGTCAAAGTATACGAACACATTTTACAGTACTGTGCACTGCGCACAGTAGAGGAACAGTTCGGAGACGATGATTGGTTGTGTGGACATTATAATGCATCATGTCACAAAGCAGCCTCTGTGACAGAATGAGTTGGGAACAAAAACATTCCTGAAATGGAGTGGCCTGCTCAGACTCACGACCTGAACCCAATGGAAGAGGGAAGAAGGAAGGAAGATTAGGTTTTAACATCCCGCCGCTAACGAGCTCATTAGAGACCGAGCTCAAGCTCCTTTATGGGAAGGAAATCTGCCGTGCCCTTTTGAAGACATCTACCTGCTGTGACCATGAGAAAAAGCTATATCTGGACAGCTGGATGGGTATTTGAACTGCCATCGTCCTGAATACTTGTGTCTTCCCACTGTGCCACATTGCTCAGTACTTGTGATGAATGCCTTCCTAGAAGTGAAGAGAATTTATTTTTAGTATTTACCTTCGGCTTGCATTGTAGACTTTCTCAGTTCCTTAATGTTGTTTTTTGTATGTGGGTTATTTTTGACAGGTATCTGAAGCTAACGTAACAAGTGAAATGGATACTCATCTGAACAAACGGTTTTACTACGATAATGACGGAAGCTGAAAAAATTAATCAAAATTTGTGCCTTTGTGATCTGATGTGAACTGAATTTGCGTTACGGAAGGCACTGGACCAGGGAAGTGATTGCATCTATGTCAGTTATTGTGCTATGGTAGTGTAACAGCTAGCGTACCTGCCTAGTAAGTAAGGACACCTGGATTCAAGTACTGGTCACAGCAGAAATTTTAATTTCTTCAGCTACCATCATCATCGTAGATAAAGATGAGACTACAATGTCTCTAGGAAAATTTAACTGTATCACATGAAATGGTTCTAATTCACAGTGAATCCAAAATAAAAATCACAATTTCACCATTTACGCCACACGGTACCAGATGTAACGTCTCACACTTCATTGTAAAACATTGTGAAAGAAATTACCTTCAGCGGAAGTGTACAATCCAAGGAAAGGAAGAACTGTAACAAGGGAAGTAAATGAGACTTTAATGTTAGCGGCTATTGATACAAAGTCATATTTTCGAGGTGTTGGCCGCAATTCCAGCATACCACATATCAATGTTCTCAGAGTATTACAGCGTTGCAGACTTCATCCTTGAAATGTCCAAGCGAATCAGCAATTTCATGGTGATTATTTTCGTAATCAACTCAGGATTCGCCAATGAGCATGCGACAAAAGACAATTAAATCCCTATTTTCTACTGCCGTGCATTGTCCTCAGGTGAGTCAGCCAAAGTGATATCAGTAGACAACAACCGGCATTGATTGCATGTAGATGAACATCAACGTCTTCTGTGAAATTAAAACATGTTTGTCTTCAACAGATATTGTTATTTATTTTCGCTGTTGGTCAATGTCGGGTGTTATGATACTACCATTATTAATAGCAGCATGGAACGGATCGCAATTATTCAAAACTAGCGATCCCAGTTATGCTTCACAATTGCTGATATGTATGGGAATTGGATATACATCTCGAACTACTCCCCCTCACTGTGCCCACCTCCAGATTCCGTAGTAGTATTATAATCATAATCTGATGAACCATAAATACGACGTCCCTGGATTCTGTTGAAACAGACTGCCAGTAAGAAAAAGCAACGTCTTGTTGTGTAATTTATATCATTTTTGTTTGAAATTATGTATCACGAGGAAGAATACATATGTGGAAAAACAATCTGTCTAGAGGTTATATGGTTTGCTATCGTTGTTTCAACTGCCTGCAAGAAAAAACACGATAGCGTACATTTGAACAGCACCATCTTTCCCACTTTCAGTTTTAACGGAATGCCTGGACAATGCGATAAAAAAATTTAAAAATGTAGCCTATGTCAGTCTGAATGTGCTACCACATCTGAATGTGCTACCACTTTTTTCGTATCCTATGCAACCTGAATGGAAAGAGCTTGCACCAATTAGTGGGCGACATAAATATTGACAGAGCACCAGTATCTCATGTTATTTTACTCAGGATTAGAATGTGGGGAAGGCATGGACTACGTCCCTACTTGCAGGGAGCCACTGATTTGAATGGATAACGGGGAAGATGGTGGAGATCGTAACAAACATAAAATATTTAAAACGTTGCACAAAGAGAGAGATTCTGAAATTAGCACATGACAATGTACTCTTAACCAAGGAAAGCTTCCACTGACAGACGCATTCAAAGAATGACATACAGAAACAGCGTTCACCTATAGCTACACAAATGTAACTGAGAACATTACGGAGAGAGAATACTGAACCACGATACCTAGATTTCGGCAAAAAAAGGGAGTGGGGTGGCAGATCGAGTCAAAGTATCATTATTAGACTGTGCCCGAAGACAATAACCGTCAACTTTTACCGTCGCAAGGCAGAGCGTACCTATAGACAATCGGCGGACGCAGGCGTCAAGGCAGCTGTTGGACCTTCCAAGAGGAAGTTCCAGAATGTGGCGGAGTGGCGGTGTTCAGGGGTTTTGTTAGCTGGGCCGCATCTCAGACTGGTGTGCCTACGGCTGAAAGAAGTAGATCCGGTGCCAACTTGATGGCTAGTCAAATGGCTAGCTGTTGCCTGCCGAGTCATACGACTGGCTGCTTCCATTTTCCACCAGAGGTTTCCTAATGTGGCACAGCCCCGACCTTTGGACAGCGGGCCTATCTGCGTTCCCGCACACCCCCAATACTTAGATGCTGCTCTGTTTGAACGTTATAAACATTCTAACGGCCGCCGCCATATTTAACAACATGTATTAATTTCTCTCAAAATGACGACAGCCGAGATCTCTTTACAGATATCGGTTCCTCTATTTATAGGGAATTGTCATTACAATGTTTTTTTCGTTTCTGTAATTATTTAGATGCTTTAATTCGCAGTTGAATCTTTCGATACTTTGAAGTAAAATCGCTATGCAGTTTATGGATAAAACAGCAATTAGTTCGTCATCAAAAGGTCCCGAATATATAACCGGATAACTTATTCCTTAATTTATTCTTGACTCATCCTTTGTTTCTGGCCTATCGCAACCGCCCAGGTGCTTGTCACTGCACATGGCGTTCTTGGGATGCTTCGTATGACGATGTGTTATAAAGGTTCATTAGAGTATTGCGTGAAAGTTTGCAGTAAATCGGTCAAGTACTTTCTGAAGTTTTCGCCAACAACATTAATCGACGACTTTTTTCGATATAGTAGTACAAATATAGACTGGCAAATGAAACTATAAAAAATTCTATTAATTACAATTATGGCAGTAAACTAAGTCAGGAAAATTTGGCCTGCGCAGTGGTAATGGTCTAACATAAGTGTAAGATCAAAAAGGAAAACGGCAGTCTGCTTGTCGAAGTTATAAGCACCTACGGGTGCACACACATAATGCTGGTTAGCCTGTTAGTCAAGGTGCAGCAGTGCGATTATAGGTAAAACGTCATACACGCTCCGTTATATCTGTAGTCAGTCTCGCTCGTAGAAACTATTCATTAAAAAAAATTTTGATTTTTACGTTACATATAGTGCTAATTATAAGATGCTGAACGAAATTCGGAAAATAGTGCAATGGAAAGTATGGGTCGGTATGATTTTTTCATTTGGGACATCTTTCACTGCATTTTGCTGCTAATGAAATTAGCTAAGATACCGTGTATTTCTTAAAACTTGGGAGGATGTCTGTCTGTCTCCTATCCCGGTAAATGGAATTTATGTAGCAAATTCACTTCCGACCACATGCACACGAGAATAAAATATGTTATGAATATTCCTATCTCCTAAACCGTTCGAGATATCGAAACGAGATTTTGGCAAATTGTAACACACAACGAGGTATTTCGCCATACGGTTAACTTACGGTACTTTGTTATGTACGCCGATACAGCCAAAGCTACAGTTTTTTCCGGTCTAGTACTGTAATTTTAAAAAGGTCATTGAAAGCTAATGAAAAGAGAATTTGTTAGTATGAAAATAAACGTGAAATTTCTTCTTGTATGTCACAGCAAACCGAAATAATGAAGTTTTCCTTAAGGTCTTGAAAAAATTAAATAAAACCTGTAGCTTTGGCTATTTCGACGTACATAAGGAAGTTCCATATAGTAATCATACGGCAAAATACTCTCCTCGTTGCGTGCTATTACTCGCTAAAATCTTGTTTCGATATCACAAACGAATTATGAATGTTCATTCTTATGTGTATGTGGTTCGGAGTGAACATGCTACATGAACTCCATGTTCTCGAGATTGGAGACACAGACCTCCTCCCCAGTCTAAAAAAAAAAAAAAAAATTAATACGCTAGCTAAATTTCATTCAAAGCAGCACGTGCTGTGATAAACACTAAACGCAGAATCATAGTGATCTCCACTTTTCATTGCAAACTTTTCGAGTTTCGCGCGCAGTGTCGTTCTTAAGTGGGAATATCACAATAAATATGACCGTTGTCGAAATTTTGGGCACTTCACCATGAAGCTGACACTTATAGCTACAAGTAAAGTGAAAACAATTTTTTTTACCGATTAGTTCCTGTAAAAATTGCCTGAGGAAGTTCGCAGGGTGTGCGCGCCTTGATTCTGTCTGCAGAACGCGTCGGCAACAGGCGCGCCGAAAGCGGACAAAGAATTTCACCGGCAAGTGCGCGGCTCCCCCCGCGCCTGTGCGCGCCGCCACCCGCCTACCATCGTCTGCAGCCTCTTTAGATGGCAAGGAGATTATTTTCCGCACTGCGTCAAACGGCCTCGTGCTGGGGCCCCCCCTGCGCACGTAGCCCACTTTCTTCCCGTGTGGACCTAACACCAGCCATGAAATGCATGTTAATGCGTTGCTCTCGATTGTGTGAAAGTGACCGACATTACAGCGGCAGTTAGTGATAGTTTGAAAATAGTAACATACATTATTGCAAAGGAAGATGTTTATAATAGGTCATGCAAGCGTGCGCCGGGAGTCATCATGATATCTTTCCAAAATGCGTGTTTTGAGATGAAGGCAACAGAAATTTTACAACAGTAGAAATACTACCACTGCTACCACCAAATTCACGTTACTGATTATCATAACACCTCATGATATTTCGAGTACGTTTACGTCCATTCAACAGTTCCCCGCCTTCAACACTAAGATAATGTTGTAGCTGCTATGTCAAAATGACCAACTTTGGAGATACGTCGTTATGACTATAAACCCCTGAGACAACAGTCTCGATGTATACATGTATGTTCCTTATCTGTCTATTATACAAGCAAGCAGCATAAACCCTTAGAAAGATGCACACATGATATTAGGAGATACCACTTTGGTTGCTGCTCTAAGTAAACAACATCCTTTATTGATTAACATCTGATGTGGAATAATTGTGGTTTTTGTTTCGGGAACATTTATGATGAATAAACATATGCAAACTTCTGTTGATTGGATCATTATCGCTTGAAGATCTTAGCATCTGTACTGTTTTAGCATGATTTCTTTATTGGTAACATTTATAACAAACACGAGATAAAACTGAATATCTACGAACAAAAATAAAATCAAAGAATAAGAACAACGTTGCAGCTTTCGAACGAAACAGACTAGGCATTCAGATCGCGTGAAGATCAGTGGAGAGGTAGGCTATCCTGCTAAGCCTGCTGTATACTCAGCACGCGTTCTGTTCAGCGTAAGAGATGCAGAGAGCAAGTTTACCACTGTCAATAGAAATCACAGTTGAGGTACCATTCATATCGACTTTAAATGTATCTTCATTTTGACTAAGAACTGGTCCGTCAACTGCAGACACCTGCGCACAGAATATTGCCGAACAAAATCCGGGCTACATGTGCAAAGGTTTATGAAAATGAAAGAACGGAAATTACAATGCTGTCTAGGTGAGATTAGAATGTTGTTTGTGAAGATCGACGACTTTTGAGGTAAGCTGAACGATGTGTCTATGTCTGTGGGAATACGGCTGCAACCCATGTTGACGGATACATCTGCAACACGGAACGTCGTTTGTGCTAGGGAGCCGAGGTCGCCAGCACATACGGTAAATATCTTCAGTGTATTAGATGGTTTAGTCTTCATTAGTAGCACTGCTAGCCACAGTCCGAAGGCGACGCAGCAGTCGGAACGGGGTGTGATCACCTAACTTCTCTGTGGGGAGCAACTTTTCCAGTTGTTTGGCTGTGTATTTGTCAGCTTTTGGTGATCAGGCCCAAGATATCGTCTATTTTTATGGCTGTGTCCTCACTGAGAGCAGCGACGACATAAGCATACTTAGTTTCGTCGGAAATTATGGGGGTAACACAAACTGCCTTCTGAATTGCGCGAAACACAGAACAGGGTTTCATTGTCAAAAGGGTGTAAGTTTATAACTCACGAGCGCGTTCGTAGGCGCCGGTCACCAAAAGTTTTAGTACAGTGCGTAAACTTTTAGATGGCAGACCTCTCCCTAGTCCGGAATCGGTAGAAGTCGGTAAACGTCGGGAGGCTTCGGTAGGCACGCAGTTTCGACTGCTTCCAACATTACGTAGCTGACTGTGTTGTACAAGGTAGCCATTGTCGTCTGCTTCGTTATTGTTTTGCTCTGTACTGTTCTGCGTGTTTTTATTGTGAGTTGTGCTAAACATTATCAAAATGAGTGAAGAGGCAGTTGCTGGCCCATCTCGGGAGTCGCCAACAACCCCTACCGGTAGGCCTACGGTTAGAAGGAAACCAGTATTACGTAGCGATGCTCGCAAAATTATATTGCGTGTGACTGAATGCTGCGAAAGGGAAAGGGAGCAGAAAAAATTGCTTCACCCCATTTACAAATCTTCAGTGAGAGCTGCTACATACACAGGACAAAGCATGCGTAGCATTGGAGGTTTCAAACAGTTTTCCAAGAATCATCCTGGCGTATCACCACAAACGGCTGGCAAGGAAAGGTGAGTTTCCATTGCAGATATTTTGTTCGCGATCACTTTGAAGGAGCCCCCTATTTCGTCCGAATTACCTTATATTTCATGTACATGACGATTTCAGATTCGTTTACGAACAACATTTAAAGCGAGTTTTACTTCCAAGCCTTTCGTCTGCTTTCGTGTAAGCATGACGCGCAATTTGTAGTGCCAGCACTGCAACTGGTAGGCGTTCCTTGGCGCTCCCCCCCCCCCCCCCCCCCCAACCTCGCCCATGGCTCCTGACCCCTCGCCAGCCAATGCATGCTTCCTCCTCTCCCCGCACTCCCATCACAACTCAACCGTCTTACAGTTAACACACTGTACGAATACTTTGTTCACAACATTTTTAATATACACGCAAGAAGCGAACAACTGATGTTAACGAAAGAATATCGGAGAGTCAATGAACAAAAATGAAATCAAAGAATAAGCAAAACATTGCATCTCATAATGACTGCGTCCTTACCATTCTTCACCTTCAACTGGTTGTGTAATTACAGGATGACTATCCAGCACATTGTTCACGAAATACCTGGGAAGTGTTCGATCTCTGTTACAATGTTCGCTGCATAGGAAGAGACGGTTCAATTAGTTTAACTGTTACATGATGAAGATCGCATATCGACAGACGCCTCTATCTGGTGTTTCTAAAAAGAGAAAGTGTATCATGAGATGCCAATAACTCCTGCAAATATAGCTGGACGAGTTGCACGATGACAAAGAAATACTATAGCGTCACCAGGAATCTCTTACAAGAGATACCAACAAGTCTGTCGAGGTTTAAGGTCGTCACTTGAAACATATACCGTAGTAATTCATTTTTGGACTCCATACATATCCAGTGAAAATGAGAATTATAACACAGGAACCACGTACAACGTTGCAGTGCAAAACTTCCTTTTTTGTAGAACACGAACATCGAAATAAAATAGGCGACCCAATTAAAAAGCGAATTTGCTTTCTATTTTTTCGCCAAACGTGCCATCCAGCAAAAATAAATAGCGACATCTTTTAGGTCCTGTCATGCATACAGATTTGGTCTTTATCGTTCTTGGGAGATGCATGGTTCGGGAGATTTTGAGGTCGCTACTTAAATGGTTCTCCCTGTATAGGGTCTCCCTCCTGGACGACACATACAAGACGCTGTACATCAGACTTCAGGATCGCCTGACGACAGGAACAATTCAGGCTACCGAAATATCGCACATGTTGGACAAGAGAACGCGGCCGAAAAACCGGTAGCAGTTCAGAATTAACCACCATTCCATTCACTTATAATTGGTGGGGATTCGGATTTGGTATCCAAAAACTCCATTGCAACAAGCAACTCTCCTCAACTCGTGCAGATTGTAAAAACCATGTCCGAACAACTGCCAAGTATGCATAAGAATAAACGGAATACAAAGCTACAATAGTTGACAGTGAAATGAAACACTACGTTCATAATTTTTGCCAGACAAGTAAAATAGTTGGGGAGAATAAAGATAAGCGCGCGTTGATTCGGTCAAGTTAAGTAAAGCTACACTTCGGTGAAATGAAATGTCGTGTGACGAGGGCCTCCCGTCGGGTAGACCGTTCGCCTGGTGCAAGTCTTTCGATTTGACGCCACTTCGGCGACTTGCGCGTCGATGGGGATGAAATGATGATGATTAGGACAACACAACACCCAGTCCCTGAGCGGAGAAAATCTCCGACCCAGCCGGGAATCGAACCCGGGCCCTTTGGATTGACAGTCTGTCACGTTGACCACTCAGCTACCGGGGGCGGACTAAAATGACGCACGACTTAATCTTATCACTCGAGTGGAATTGCAGACACTGATGAATATAGAAACTCGCTCCAATAAGGAGACAACGTTAACGACTGCGGTTTAATTTTAATTATATTATCTTAAAATTTGTACATAAGCAAGCTATGAAGAGAAAAATATCGATTTCATAGTGATTAGGACAGCGGTTCCATCAATGAAAATAATGAACTTCAAGCTGTTTACCTGGATGTTAACAAATGACGCAAATCACCACATGCTTGATACCCACGATCAAAGTCTCGCCGCCGCTTGGGACAAGGCCAAATGCGGATTCTGTAGACCGTTCCAAACCACAAAAATAGTAGTCTGCGAAGCACACAATAGCGATGACGAATGAAGTTTCTGAGGAGCGCTAGACGAAAGGTGACAGAACAGGTACAAAACAGATTATGGCTGGTTCTAAAAAATATTCATTTTGTCAAGCTACATTACTCAAGAAGTTTTATTTGAACAAGTACTTTTTTTCGTGCTAACAGCATTTGTGAAATCTTCTCTAGAAATAGAAGTAATACGCATCCATCTTCACGTTTGGGCCCTACTACACCACGAGATATACATCACGCATTTTCAGAGTTTCGTTTTAGGTTTCCTTTGTGCCCACGTTACTTTCAAGCTCTCAAAATGCACTCTTTTCCGATCGTCAAACCAAGTCGTTTATTGTCCAACTCGTAGCCATAGCGGTCCTATTGCGACTCATCTTTCATTTGTAGACGAAGCCATGTAGGTGATGATGCTTCGGTGACATCTATTGGAAAATTTTTTTGTTTCTATAACGTTTCCACTTCTTTGATAATATTCCGTTCAAATTTGACATCATTCATAGCAGTGGTTTTTTAATAGCGTTTTGGAGTTAACTTTTATTATAATCACCCTGTACACACAGGGTGCATCATAATTAATGGCGTAAATGTATAGAGTTTAAAGTACATGATACTAGAAGCGTAATAGTCTTTGTTAGTATGGGAAACTGCAAAAAGGTGGGAAGTTAAGGAAATGGGATTTGGATAAACTGACTAAACCGGAGGTTGTACAGAGTTTCAGGGAGAGCATAAGGGAACAATTGACAGAAATGGGGGAAAGAAATACTGTAGAATAAGAATGGGTAGCTTTGAGGAATGAAATAGTGAAGGCAGCAGAGGATCAAATAGGTAAAAAGACGAGGACTAGTAGAAATCCTTGGGTAACAGAAGAGATACTGAATTTAATTGATGAAAGGAGAAAATATAAAAATGCAGTAAGTGAAGCAGGCAAAAAGGAATACAAACGTCTCAAAAATGAGATCGACACGAAGAGCTAAGCAGGGATGGCTACAGGACCAATGTAAGGATGTAGAGGCTTATCTCATGAGGGGTAAGATAGATACTGCCTACAGGAAAATTAAAGAGACCATTGGAGAAAAGAGAATCACTTGCATGAATATCAAGAGCTCAGATGGAAACCCAGTTCTAAGCAAAGAAGGGAAAGCAGAAAGGTGGAAGGAGTATATAGAGGGTCTATACAAGGGCGTTGTACTTGAGGACAATATTATGGAAATGGAAGAGGAAAAAGATGAAGATCAAATGGGAGATACGATACTGCGTGAAGAGTTTGACAGAGCACTGAAAGACCTGAGTCGAAACAAGGCCCCGGGAGTAGACAACATTCCATTGGAACTACTGACGGCCTTGGGAGAGCCAGTCCTGACAAAACTCTACCATATGGTGAGCAAGATGTATTAGACAGGCGAAATACCCTCAGACTTCAAGAAGAATATAATAATTCCAATCCCAAAGAAAGCAGGTGTTGACAGATGTGAAAATTACCGAACTATCAGTTTAATAAGTCACAGCTGCAAAATACTAACACGAATTCTTTACAGACGAATGGAAAAACTTGTAGAAGCCGACCTCGGCGAAAATCAGTTTGGATTCCGCAGAAATGTTGGAACACTTGAGGCAATACTGACCCTACGACTTATCTTAGAAGCTAGATTAAGGAAAGGCAAACCTACGTTTCTAGCATTTGAAGACTTAGAGAAAGCTTTTGACAATGTTGACTGGAATACTCTCTTTCAAATTCTGAAGGTGGCAGGGGTAAATATAGGGAGCGAAATGCTATTTACAATTTGTATAGAAACTAAATGGCAGTTATAAGAGCTGAGGGACATGAAAGGGAAGCAGTGGTTGGGAAGGGAGTGAGACAGGGTTGTAGCCTCTCTCCAATGTTATTCAATCTGTATACTGAGCAAGCAGAGAAGGAAACAAAAGAAAAATACGGAGTAGGTATTAAAATCCATGGAGAAGAAATAAAAACTTTGAGGTTCGCCGATGACATTGTAATTCTGTCAGAGACAGCAAAGGACTTGGAAGAGGAGTTGAATGGAATGGATAGTGTCTTGAAAGGAGGAAATAAGATGAACATCAACAAAAGCAAAACGAGGATAATGGAATGTAGTCGAATCAAGTCGGGTGATGCTGAGGGTATTAGATTAGGAAAGGAGACATTTAAAGTAGTAAAGGAGTTTTGCTATTTGGGAAGCAAAATAACTGCTGATGGTCGAAGTAGAGAGGATATAAAATGTAGACTGGCAATGGGAAGGAAAGCGTTTCTGAAGAAGAGAAATTTGTTAACATTGAGTATAGATTTAAGTGTCAGGAAGTCGTTTCTGAAAGTATTTGTATGGAGTGTAGCCATGGATGGAAGTGAAACATGGAAGATAAATAGTTTAGACAAGAAGAGAATAGAAGCTTTCGAAATGTGGTGCTACAGAAGAATGCTGAAGATTAGATGGGTAGATCACATAACTAATGAGGAGGTGTTGAATAGGATTGGGGTGAAGAGAAGTGTGTGGCACAACTTGACTAGAAGAAGGGACCGGTTGGTAGGACATGTTCTGAGGCATCAAAGGATCACCAATTTAGTATTGGAGGGCAGCGTGGAGGATAAAAATCGTAGAGGGAGACCAAGAGATGAATACACCAAGCATATTCAGAAGGATGTAGGTTGCAGTAGGTACTGGGAGATGAAGCTTGTACAGGATAGAGTAGCATGGAGAGCTGCATCAAACCAGTCTCAGGACTGAAGACAACAACAACAACAACAACAACAACATGGGATATAGAAGTCGTACCTTAAGGGCTACGAGCACTTCTACTGTAAAACACATCTATTGTATAGTACCAGTGCTCATAGCTCTTAAGGTATACAATATAAAGCTAAAGTTTACTGGAATGTTTTTCTTGTTTTGGTTCACACCACTTCCTCCAAAAAATATGGAAAGCCAGGAGCTTGCAGTAGAAGAGATTTGCATCACAGTACCGAAGATGAAGTGCTCATACTCTTACGGTATGAGCCAATATTTACTATTTGCTCCTATTATTGTGTACTTTCAACTGCAGTGTGTACGCGGAGAGAGAGAGAGAGAGAGAGAGAGAGAGAGAGAGAGAGAGAGTCAGGCGCATTTTCTCTCGTGTTTGAGCACATATTTCCAATTTACTTTTTGCTCCATGCACTTGGAATCAGCCCAAACAAATAGTGCTCATCACGTCTTTTATGCGACGCTCGGTGTCGACGGAGAGCGTTGGTTGTTGCACATTACAAACCAAATTATTTTTAAAAAGAAATTTTTCGTTCCCATTTGATAGCGCGGTCCCAGATTAGTCTAGTGGGATTTCTGTTTTATTTGTGTGTGTTAACAAGGACTGTAGAACTAGCAGTATAATCACTACTCCAGCAGCAACAGTACTAATCCTAGCCTGCGATAACTGCTACCGCCAAGCATGCAGCGCTACGGAGTCGCTGCTTGATTGCTGTTTCTTCTCGTGTTTTATTGGCTCTGTTAACAAATATCGATCAAACGAATGTTGAACTAGACTAATTTGGGAGTGCTCTATCGAATAGGCACGTAAATTTCCGATTTATAAATAGTTTCTTTTGTAATGGGAAACAAACCGACATTTTCTGCTTAAACTGGTCATTTCAGGAAGGACATGACGTGCAGCAATTGTTTAGGCTGACTCGAGCTACACAATGTAAAAACAAATTATATATGTATATATATATATATAAACACACACTCGGATCTCCCCTGGCCCTGCTCCGTACGGCAACAAACCAAAATGGTTTTCGCATGGATGTATTATTATTATTATTATTATTATTATTATTTAGCTGACGAACCAAACTGCACGCATTGTGAACTTCACGTGGGTCGTTCCAGTGATGAAGTAAAGGATGGAAGTTACTAATACTAATAATACCACTTTCGTATGGTTCTCAGAAGTTCGGGTCATTATCAACATATTTTTGAGCTTATTCCTGAATTTCTTAATACTGTGTATTTTTTGTGCTGCTTTACTTCGTTGTCATCTTTTAATAGCAAGTCTTCAGTGTAAATTAGCATTATAATGAACGTTTTTCGGTTTAGTAAAATACGCCTTTTTGTTTTTCATATCAAACAGGAAAACGATGTGTATTTACACTTAGGCGATTTGTTTTTCCATCGCTATGGCCAGCTATGGAGCGCTACTGGATCTATTTCGCTGATGAGCTTGTTTTATTTTTCTGCCAAAATCTGTTCACCTTCTCACTGTGGATTTTCTTACGTTCTGTCCGTCTGCTTAGCTGAGTGCTAAAATGTTTGCCTACCATGCAGCGGGCCCGGGTTCAATTCCCGGCCGGGTTGGAGTTTTCTCCGCTCGTGGACTGTGGGTGTTGTGTTGTCATCATCACCGATACGCAATTCGCGAAATGTAGCGTCATCTGAAATAAGACTTGCAACTCGGCTGCCGAACTTACACTACTGAGGCCTCCCGGCCACACGGTTCTTTTCCTTACGTTCTTCTGACCATGTTCTCGTAGATGTCAACATTGGTTTAGCTTTGAAACGATGATTGCCGAAGTTCTGAGGGTAGCTCTGTCCTGTGGGACTTTGAAAAAGATCTTCAGCGAATAGATATTACAAACAATTTCGAGTATCCAATAGTTCCATTAATTTTTATGTATTATTGCCGGCCGGAGTGGCCGTGCGGTTCGAGGCGCTACAGTCGCAGGTTCGAATCCTGCCTCGGGCATGGATGTGTGTGATGTCCTTAGCTTAGGTTAGTTAGGTTTAATTAGTTCTGAGTTCTAGGCGACTGATGACCTCAGAAGTTAAGTCGCATAGCGCTCAGGGCCATTTATCTTTTATTGAGAGGGCAATCTATTCTCATTCATTCCGATTAATGGTGTCATTCAATTTTTTCCTGAAAGTGTCCGAAATGTTCTCCAAATTTTGGTAGAACTCATTACACTCGTGTCTCATTCAGATTCCGCTCAACATAGACCAGACGAAAATTTTTCCGTAATTTTCTCAGTATTTAGTTAATGCTGTATCACCAATGATTACGGTCCCTGGTACATATAACGCTTCATGTTTCAGTACTGTGATGTAATGTTTTAATTTTGTATTACGAGGTAACTAATTTTTATTGACCCTATTCCACGTTCCTTTAAGCGCTTTGTAATTTAATGGTTTCCTCTCTGTTTGCTTCACGATTTAATCCAGAAGAGTGGATGATTTCTCGCAAGTATTTAAATTTGGATACTTGCGGTATTTTGCCAAACTATGTGAACATGGGTTGTCCCTCTAGGTATTTAGGCAATGTCCACGTATTTGGTTTTTTCGTAAGAAATTTTTTTAAGTACACTTCTTGCTGCTATATAATGGTGTTATTGCAGGAGTATTAATCGCCTCTTTCCGTTGTTTAGAAAGACAGCTGGATCGTCTGCCTACGCCGAACAACGCAAATGAATTTTAGTTTCACACTGTCTACTAATTGTTATTCGTTTTAATCATTTTTGGATGGTGACTATCAACAGCCATCAAGTAATGTATAAAATGCAGGTTTGTTCATCAGCTGCTTTTATTTTAAACTAAAACAACCAGTTTCCGTCATGGACCATCTTCACGGATAAGGGTTAAAATGGTCTGAGTCACCGTATTTGTCATTACTTACATAATATGTACTACATGTTCTACGTATTATTTAACTAATGACGAACGTGGTGAGTTAAACCGTACTAACCCTTACCCTTGAAGATGGTCCATGACGAACTGGTTGGTATTTGGGTTTAAAATAAAAGCAACTGATGGCCAAACATACATTTTATACGTTATTCGTTTTATTTCTTTTTCGCATATTCTAATTACTTTTTTCTAGTACATGACTGAAACCTATGAGGGAGAGTCCGTATCCCTGCAGGTCCCCCGTTTTTAATCAAAATTTTCAAACATTTCATCTTGGAATTTAACTTTTGATCTCCTATCAGCTAATGTTTGTTTAATCAAATATCTTGTCTTTTAACTCTTGTAGTACATTGAACAGTGTCAACCTATTTAATCGCATGCTTTTTTTTTTTAAGCCTACGAAGGTGATCACCTTTCACGTGCCCTTGGGAATCTGTACGATAGCCTTCAAATTGAGATTTTGTCCCACACAAGATCTACATTTCTAAAATATGCGTGATATTCAGCAATTAAATTGTCCGTTTCTGGTTCGAGCTTTTTAGGTATGATTTTTGAAAGAATTTTATAGTAACTGGCAGCAATGAACTCCATCTATAGTAATTGCTGGGTTAACTGAGTAACTCAGTAACTGCTGTGACCGGTCCTAAGCCCGGATAAAAGGAAAAAGGTTGGCATAAAGGAAACCGTAAAACAACCGCCAGAAAACAGCGAGAGGAAACCTCTAAAGCTAAATACCGTATTTGTAATAGTGAGATCGAAAAATTTAGATCTCTACTTTCTTTTTTAACTTATGAACATGGCGAATGAATTGAAGAAGCTGTTTCTGGTTTGACTTCACAAACTTCATTAGAGGGATGCGATGGGCATGTAGATATGGAAGAAGAAAACGCTATACGCCGTGACAATCCGATGGAAGGAGAACGTTACTTGCCATCATGTGTAGTACCAACAGCGAAGAAGGGAGGAGGTGGTGTTATAGGTTATGTGTGTGTTTCATTGTTATAGTAAGGTCCCCATAATACACTTAAGAAAACTCTAAATGCTGTAGGATATGAACACGCTTTACATCATCGTGTACCGCGTACGGTAGAGGAACAGGTCTGAGACGATAATGAACTGTTTGTGTCAGCAGACTAATACATCCTGTCATAAAGCAGCATCTGAGGGGTCATTGCCTGTGACAAACAAACATCCTGTAATGGACTGGCCAGCCGAGACTCCCACCCTGAACCAAAATGAACACGCCTGGGATGAATCAGATTGTTAGGACGTCGACTTCGATTTAGATCCCTAGGTCTAACATCACTACCTTCTTTTCTTTCGAATTCTGAGGAAGAATGGGTTGCCATTCCTCCACAGGTACTCTGGCAACTCACTGAAAGAGACCCCAACAGGATTCATGCCATCATAAGGGAAAAGAGTGGACATCCCCCATATTAATATCTACTATGAGGTGTCCGTATACCTTTGATGAAAATGTATACTAGTTGGATTGATTAACAACTCGTCCATTCTGTACTGCCATGCAAGGGCATCAGATTGTAACGTAAAAGTTTTACGCCACAAACACCGTAAAAATCATAAAACGATTGACAAAAATTTATGTGATGAAGTATCGATATTACTGTAGTGACCATCTTGTGAATCTTTGGAACCAGCGCAACGAAGGTGCAATAATATGAATCAAATAGTTACTGCAATACCAAAACAAAGAATGTAAATATTGTTGAAAATGACCAATGTGCCTAGGGAAGGTTTTTCTGAAATTCAGTTTTCAAACATATTATCACGCTTGTTTGGGTGATCTTGTAGCGCCGTTGGGCTGACCGACCGGAAAGAGCTGCAGACGGGAAGCACTGAATATGGACGTGGATGTGAAACAGATGTCTGAAGAAGTGAAAGTGTAATTGTGCCTATCATCACATACATACTATGTGGCTACTGATTGTGTGTGTGTGGGGGGGGTGAGAGAGAGGGGGAGAGGGGGGTGAGAGAGAGGGGGAGAGGGGGGTGAGAGAGAGGTGGAGAGGGGGGGGGAGAGAGAGAGGGGGAGAGAGAGAGAGGGGGGGAGAGAGAGAGAGGGGGAGAGAGGGGGGGAAAGAGAGAGAGAGAGAGAGAGAGAGAGAGAGAGAGAGAGAGAGAGAGAGAGGAGCCGTCGGGGAAAATTAAGGGTCCCGGAATAGAAGGTTTTCCTGTCATAATAACTGCTGAAGTTACATGACCTGAATATTGTGTTAATATCAGTACCAGCAAGTCAAAAAATTTGTAATTTTTAATGAAGGTTTGGCAGACTTGCATATAACATTTTTATTAGTGACCAGTTCTCAAACCATTAACTGCATTTCTAATGTTTGACTGTGCATGACAGATTTGCTTTTACATCAGATCAGTGTAACAAATGCTATTTGACTGTATTATGGGTGTCTCTGTACATCTGAGACTCGATAGGCGCCTTTAGCTGTTTATATTTGTACGAAACATGTAATTACTATGCCAGCTATAAACAGAAACTAATCTCTTACTTTTGGACTAGTGCAGATCAATTCCGGTTGCGGAAAATGTTTCGCGAAACAACCCAAAATGGTCTACGTAATTAAGTCGTTTTCGCCCGTGCTCAGGACAATTTTGATGAGTTGAGTGGTGTTATTTATTTAAATTAACATCTTACCGGAACAAATCTTATTTGTCTCTCTGTCAATTACGCGTAATACAGCGCAAACCTTCGTTGCTAAACGAACCATACGGGAAAAAACAGTGTGGATTACACCAGTATTTAAATCAATTTTAATATATTTCTACGTAGAAAGTAGTTCTCTACAGAACGAAAAGAGTGATAGGTGTCAGCAGTGACCACACGTCTCTGTTGGAAACAGGAAATTAAAAAAAATAAAAATAAAGTTTCGAATCGACCGTCCATTACAGTCTCGGCTTGACAAGTGTTAGGAAGCAATTTACGTTTTGGTTCTGTTTACGCAACCAACCACCTATTCACTTCAGGAGATTTTCGGGAAACGAACAGGAAGTTACTTTACGTGGTCCGCCTGAACTACTAATTGATCCACAAAGTGCCCCGTCATTTTAGGAATAATATAGGCACGAATTATTGGGAACTTACAATATATTTTTTACTTTAATATGGGAAAATGTATCTTGCGTATCACAATTAATCGGGAGAACCTGCTCGTATTCCGGAACGCACAAGCGCGCTAGCTTCCGAGGTAAGAGGTGAGCCTCAACCGAATTTACGACCGTGGTTCATCCACTGCCCATCCTTAGTGTGGTTTCAAAGCGGTCGTTCAGGCAAATTCTGGGTTGGTTCCCACTTTCCGCCTCAGAAAATACGATACAAAAAATAGAACTGTGACACAATTCTCATACAATTGGCGTACACTAGCCCCCTCCCTTAGGTACCTGACGACTGCGGCGACAGGAAGGGCAAAGAGAAGTTAAACAGATAGCCGAAACTTGAGTACAGCGGAACCCATACTAGTATCGGGTAAACGCTAACGAAAAGAAAAAGGAGCACCATTAAACGAATGCCTGTGTTTACATTTTGTGTTATGTCCAGTGTTTCATGATTGAATACAAGATCCACAGAGCACTGGCCACTTCCAATGCAGAGAGGAACAAACGTCATCTAGGTTACTTTTTTACGTAAATAAAAAAGTGACCTTTCTAGTGTTTGTCTTTGTATACATTATTTCTAGCGTGTTCGCTTAACCCTTTATATTACGTGCGAAACTGATTATTTTGTTCGGAAGCATGAAAATTATAGCCTGGCTCTCACACATAAAGAACAAGTAACTTAGAAATCTGATGACAATTTTTACATCAGTACCATAATACAGAAATTTTAAGTCTGCTATTGGTAACGCCATGCGAGCAACAACGATGAGCTGTACGCACGGTAGCACTAACGTTCTACAGCCGACGACTCGCCTTGCATACTGAAAAAAAGAATTAGGTGAACTATCAGTCTACCTTTTAGTGATAATTTTATCAAAATCCTAAATTCATTACTTCTGTGCTAACTCCATTCGCAAGAAATTTCCGAGACAGTATCCACATACGCCGCTAAATGCATCTACAAAATTATATGATGGTACCACACATGTCGCATCATATATGGATTTTTAATATATTTACCCTTTAGTACTACGACACTACTTCCGTCGAATCAACGTACAGAAAACCTTGACACTTAGCGCCGCTTTTGCCGACTTACAACTGGGAAGTGCAAACGGCAGTCAGCGACAACAGCCATCTATAGAGCTATGAAGCGGTTTCGCCATAGGATTGTTTACAAAATCGCGCTGTTAACGAAATGCAACTGTCCGGCATCATCTCACACCGAGTCTACTATACGCTTTCGTTTTTAATGAAAACTGGCAAAATGAATACCCGACAATGCCGGGATTGTCCCATAGTTTACTCGTGTAATATGTAGTGATTTACACATTTTATTTGTTTAGCTGTTCGCCGGTGGTCTAGAATTCATACAGGTCGTTCTTCCTGTTTAGATTAATTACAAATACTGATTAACAACAGTCTTCGGCTTCTTTTAACTTATCACACTGGACAATCAAACAATTAAGATAGTGACTGGGGCTACACCCTTCAACAGCAAGAGCTATCTTTTCTTCAAACGTGCTTTGTTTTGTTCACATGCAGTTATCAATCCTGTACAAAACTGAAATCTTAATTTTGATATTTCTCTGGTATCTCTCCCACGTTTTTATCATTCAGTGTAGCATTCATGGCTGGTATTTACATTTCTTGGGAACTTAAGTTTTATAGCGTGTTGATGTGCTAATGGCAGGAAACCTCAAAAACTATAAAGTCTCCACTGGTCTGAGCTGCCCAGTTGTTTACAACAGCAGTTCTCAAAAATTTTTGGCGACGAGAGCCTTTTGAAGTACTGATCACTTTACGGAGCCCTAAAATAAGCAAAACCTGATTTCATGTTCATCCTTTAATTATAATCATTTAATGAAAATCGTACTAAAATAAATACATTACACACTACTGACTTCTATAACAATATACAAAACAAACAATAACACTATACACAAAATAAAACCGTAGTGACTCCACTGCAAATTGATTAAATTATTTCCGTTTAATGGGAGGTAGGAAGTAATTTATTTTTGACCAACTGTTTATGTCAGGCTTGATAGAAGTGTGTTGAAGACAGGTCGTCCTTTGTGGCCGAGCGGTTCTCGGCGCTTCAGTCTGAAACCGCCCGACCGCTACGGTCGCAGGTTCGAATCCTGCCTCGGGCATGGATGTGTGTGATGTCCTTAGGTTGGTTAGGTTTAAGTAGTTCTAAGTTCTAGGGGACTGATGACCTCAGATGTTAAGTCCCATAGTGTTCAGAGCAATTTGAATTTTTGAGTCGAAGACATTTGTCAGATTAAGCATCCAATCTATTGCGGTATACTGCCTTTATAGCTACTTATGCTAAGAACCCCATTTCACACATGTGTGTTGTTGGGAATGAGAGAACAATAGTCGGAGCCTATATGGCAAGTTGTGAATATTTATCAAGAACCCTGCACCAAAAATCATCAGGTGACATTGTTTTTAACAGTGAGTCCATGCTTGAATCAGTACTCATTTCTAAAAAGGATTCATTGGTTTCGTTTCACATATTTTCTGGCTTCTGTAAATTCAGTGCAAAAGCATTCTGAACCTATGAATTTATTTTCAGTTTTGTATTTTGCTTCTCTGGAAAATACTTCTCAAAAGATGTGCGCATATCTGGGAGACACTAGAGGACGCCTTCAAATATTTCATTTAGTAATTCTGCTGTTTCACAAACGAACGCATTCACTGTCAAAAAGCTTTCTACTTCTCTCTCGTCAACAAAAACAATACAAAAATTAAATACTGAAGGCGGTTTTTGTTATTAGTGATTAATACTGCGTTATGTTCTCTTTGTAAAGCTTGATTTAATTCATTAATTTTTCCAAATATCTCTGCTAAAAAAACTAGTATGAACAACGAAGACTCATCGCTCAAACGGACTCTTAATTTAAGAGAGACGACAATCATAAAAGCTTGTAATTCATCTCTTAGTTCGAGTAATCTTGTTAAGGATTTAGCCTGGGATAACCATCTTATGTCGGCGTGTAGCAGTAGTGTTTTATGTCTACTTCTATAACCTTCACACAATATTAAAAACAATCTGCGCTAAAGAGAGCGTGTTGTAACATTAATTGATTTATTTTTACTGCTTCATTCAGAACCAATTTTAGATTTGTCGGCATCTTCTATATCACGAATGCATGCCTATGCAGGATACAATGGCTGGAACTACAGTTTGGTGCTTCATTAAAACAGCAGGAACGGTATCACTAATAAAAAATAGTTGCTGCCTTGGCCCCATCTGTACAAATATCGATACAATCGTTCCAATCGAGTTGATTTTTTAAAAACTCTTGTTAAAAATTTCTTTTCCGGTAGTATTAGCTGGCAACAATGTTCCAGTCATTTGCAGTCGGATACAAATTTAACGGAGCACAATGCTTCAGATGTGCAATCTAAAGAATGCATATTCTGCAGTGGTCGTTCCCTGAAGACTAGCACAGAGAAATGGGTACAGAGCATGGGATGGTATCCTACGGCTCCCGAAGAAAGTCAAATTGAAAAAAACCGTTTCTGTGTCCTGATTGTACTTTTAGGCACAATAAATGCAGAAAATGTTGGAGCGCTGCAAGGAAGAGAATATCGTTTTTTGTGTTACCTGGTCTTATATTCATCGATATGTGTTTTCTCAGGCTGTCTCATATTACAACATTATTTCTATTTGTAATCTAAGTGAGTTGTTTGAGCATTTTGTATTTCGAATTTACATGTATTAAGCCGGCCGGAGTGGCCGAACGGTTGTATGCGCTACAGTCTGGAACCACGCGTTCGCACGGTCGCAGGTTCGAATCCTGCCTGGGGCATGGATGTGTGTGATGTCCTTAGGTTAGTTAGGTTTAAGTAATTCAAAGTTCTTGGGGACTGATGACCTCAGAAGTTAAGTCCCATAGAGCTCAGAGCCATTTGAACCATTTTTACATGTATTAAGAGTTAAGTAACTCGAATTCAATAAATGTGAAGTGAAATGATTTCACACACATTTTCAATTAACAAACGTACAGTTGTATGAACTGTGGAATAACGTGAGACGAGGAAACTTTCACATCAGTGATGATACTAGTGTGAGGTCCACCCACGATTGGCATGAACTACCTGCCTCATCCCACGAAATGAAATGTATCTCATCGTTCGAGAGATTCCCCATGTATCCAACCCTAGGCCCGAGGGCCAGTGTCGTTCAGTAGATTCAAGAGACTTCATTTTAGCACACAATTTTTCAGTGGGATTCAAATCCGCCGCTCGATCAGGTCGACGTCAGCCTGTTGCGAAAACAATTGCTGAACTATTAGACACGTGTGTACCGCCGAGGGGCCTGCTGAAACTGAATCACTTCATTGGGATAGCGCACTGAAACCATTGTAGTGGACGAGTGCCAGGACGCTATCTCTTGTGGACTGCGTATGCTGTGACATCCTGACAATAGATGATTGTCGTATACCCGTCGGCGGAACAACGTGTTGCGAATTGTGTTACGTTCAGCATACCTCGGCTACATTCGTGTTACGCTTATAGCACATCAACAAACAATACAACGTTAAAACAATATGGTATCAATGGGATGCGAACCTTAATTACTTCGGTGGAAATGCAGGTCCTCGTACGCTACCACGTAACTATACTGCTCTGCTCTGATTTGTCTATTCAAGGCAGAAATATCTCTGCGTTTCAAACAGATGAAAAATGCTATAATTATACGCAATCATGGAAAATAAAAAAACGTCTAAGTAAAATCGTTACAATAAGAAGTGGACAAATACGCTGCTGAAAGTATGTAACATGTGGCGCTGTCGCCGTTGGCAGTGCGTGTCGCGTTCCCTCTTGTGGAAGCAGTCAGTACACAACAACCGCAGGTACCAGAGCTTACCACGACACGCGGACAGTTTTCCTGGACTGTGCGCTGACCGCATGAGTAAGAAATCTGAAATACTGTTGCCGTGGCAAGCGGCTTTCTTTCGAAGCATCCATATATTCGCGTACCATTCGATTTTGGTTTAAACTCTTTGTCAATATTTCGTCTTTCTAGCACTCTGTTGATGCAGTCTGTGAGTAACTAAAATCCGACAACCAGTTCTGAAACCGTTTCATGTTTCATTTGAGCCATGTGCACCCTGCTGATGGAACGTTTGAAGTTGATTGAAAAGGTCACAGTAGAGATCGTAGCAAGTGTCTTGCTGAGTGCGTCGAAAACGGGTTTCCGCCCGCAATCGAACCGGGGACCTTCTGCGTGTTAGGCACGGCGCCTGGGCTCGGCGGCAGCTGCTGCTCTTTCCTTCCTTACGAGATACCGTCGATTCGCGCAGTCGTTATTGCAAAAGATGTCACCAAAGGCAATCGCTTCGTTAGCGGCACGGTGCCTGGGCTCGGCGGCCAGGACGCTATCCCTTGTGGACTGCGTATGCTGTGACATCCTGACAGTAGATGATTGTCATATACCCGTCGGCGCCAGAGCTCATTTCTCTCTGTCGGAGCCGCCATTTCTTCTGAAATCAATTCCTAAATGATGAGCTCTTCCTCAAAATTCTGTTGTTAACATTACTTTAGCCCGGTCCACCAGTGTCTTGCTTTGGATGGAGCTTGATGTTTTTGTGGAGCTGTCTATTCGTGTGGGCTTCCTGTAGAATTTGGACCCTAGCGTTTCGTCGGGTTTTGGATGTACATGTGCCCCCATTCAGGTGGGAGGGTTGGATGCAGAGGTAAATAATATGGTCATCGACTGCCCTATAAACTGAGCGACTTCAATGTCAGCAGACTCTTTTTTAGTCGTGAATAGCTAGTCTGCCCCCGCTAACTATTAGTAGGTGGTGACAACGCCTCGTCAACACCATGAAAGAATCTGAAGTCGTCTGAGCTGGCCCGATAAGCATCGAATTTTTATTTTACGTCAATGGAAATTTGGAGACATATCTACTTGGGCTTGCTAATCGTGATAAATTTGTAGCTCTTAACTGAAAGAATCGACGTGCAGAAATATTTACTCAGTACCATGCGCACTTAGTTTAATAGCAACACTACTTACTTCTTAATGGTGCAGCACGATTCAAGTTGGTATCTCATTATTTCGATCGGAGAAACCTTCAGTGAAAAACAATAACTTTCTTGCTGTCACTAAACTGACAGTTATGTACGAAACAGTTACGCAATTACCCTAATGACGCAATCACATATACCCCTTCTGCCGTCATAGTGGAGGTACCATACCTTCAGACGTTTGACGTCTTATCACTTGATTTATCCGTGTGACGAAACAATGGCCAGATGTGTCGCAGAAAGTTCTCGCCTTATATACAGAAACAAATATCTTCGTTCTGTATGAGTCATAATTCTCCTGCTTCACATTCGTTTTTTGTATTAACGATTGCAACGAGAGACATAGGGCAGTTATGATCCAGGGATTACGAAGTTAACAGGAACGAATGGTTCAAACATCCCAGAATTTCCTTGGGGCTGTTCCAGTATTTAAGATCTTCAATGAATCGTCTAAAAGAAGAAATCTAGAGTGTTCAGAGACATCTACTACCACCTTACCACATTTTGGTTCAAATGGCTCTGAGCACTATGGGACTTAACATCTATGGTCATCAGTCCCCTAGAACTTAGAACCACTTAAACCTAACTAACCTAAGGACATCACACAACACCCAGTCATCACGAGGCAGAGAAAATCCCTGACCCCGCCGGGAATCGAACCCGGGAACCCGGGCGCGGGAAGCGAGAACGCTACCGCACGACCACGAGCTGCGGACTTAACCACATTTTATCTGAAAGGAAACTTACCTAAGTTCTCGAGGTATTTAAACGGAAAACATATCAAAAAACAAAAAATGATAGAACTGTCAGATGTTTTGGCAAATAATGTGCCTAAAAGTAAAAAATAAAACAGGTTAGCGAAAAATCTAACGCGCTTCTGATGCTCGAAATTATGTTCAGCAAATGAGGCGCGTCAAATGCTTCTCTAATCTATTGTATTTTTTTTACCTTTAGATAATTTATTTTACTAAACCTTTGGGCAATTTTTTGTTTTTTTTTTTTTAGTTTTGTTGAGGAAGGATGAACTTAATGACACTTCATTTGCTCTCCTAGAGTCTTCTGAATTCAAAGGAAGCCACTTTGACAGTTTGATATCAAACTAATACTACCTTTTCTGTGAGAAATAATAAAGTCTTGAAAACATGAACTTATCGGCACATTCTTTACATAGATAACAGCCCTCAAATCAATAATTAAATCTTTCTAAATTACCTTGTTTATTTTGAAGCAATTTTTTTTTTTTTTTTTTTTTTTTTTTTTTTTTTTTTTTTTTTTTTTTTTTGCAAAACACCCTCTTAATCCGGGTTAATGAGGTCCCGCGACTAAACAGGAAACCGATAAAAATGTCTTATCGAAAATACACACTGTTTCAGCGGAAACAGCTGTTTATTGCATTTACGTAACATGCTACAGGTCACGTTTTCAAGTGCGCTGCATTATTTACGCGTTACTTGCCGGAAACAATGCGTCGGAAACTATCCACCTTTTGCTTCTATGGTAAGGGCTAGGCAGAGAGCAGGTAATGGGCTGCGGACCCCTTGCAAGGGTAGAGCCCCTGCACGTACATGAAGATGAAATGGGGAAGCAACGGGAAAAATATTCAGGCATTTTTGACGGTGGGATTAGGGTCCGCATCGCCTTCCAGTGGGAAGCAGAGCATTTGCTGAACGTAACACAGGAAAAAATGCACCTTTTGCCACTTCTTCCTCAAACTTATTGAGAGTCTGGAAACGAGTGATTCATTCTTGTGTTCTACCCATTGCTTCAACCACTATCACTGCTCTTCAAACAATATCGTCTGCAAAGACTATTCAGGTCGCGCTTCAGCTTCAGAAGCGAGTAACAGTTGCTTGAACAGATATGTGGTCGATATGGATGCGACAGAACTTGCTACTTAAATTTCTTAAAATCAAGAAGACGATCCAGCTATAAGTTACGTTTAACAATTTGTGCGAAAGCCGTTAGAAAAAATATAGTGGCCCATCCTCTTTTTTAGGAAACTGAATGTACTGTTCCAAAATGCAGCGTACAGGTACAGTGTGCGTTTGTCGCGACCACTGTACTCTGGTGGGTCTTCTCGGTTGAGGAACACAATGGCGAGTCTAGAGAAGTACTGCAGCAATTGTCTCGCATCAGTGACGAAGTAACTGCGCCGATGCCATGTTCCCTCTCTCCGTTAATTCCGTGCCTCGAGGGAGTCATCGCAAACCAGGGGACTAATAAGCTGTGACACGTATCAAGCAGAGAACCTAAGCTGCTTCAGTCCTTCTCCACAAATTCTTACATCGCACGCTCTGTAGATGCAGGGGGGAGACTTGCACAGGCGGGACTAGATTTTCTGCTAGGTGCATGTGCCGAATAGCGTTAACTTGTCTCAAGGTGTCCTGACGAGAAAAAAATTTGGAAATTTGTGGTAAGTTCCTATGGGACCAAACTACTGAGGTCATCGGTCCCTAGGCTTACACACTACTTAATCTAACTTGCTAACTTGAAATAACTTACGCTAAAGACAACACACACACACACACACACACACACACACACACACACACACACACACATGGGAGGACTCAAACCTCCGACGGGGGCAGCCGCGCGAACCGTGGCAAGGCGCCTAAGACCGCGTGACTGTCCTGACAAGGAATTTTGTTTTCGAACACATCTCGTCCGCTGCAGTGTTCTCGCGCTTCGTGAAGAGAAAACAGTGTCTTCATATGCGAGATTATGTTTTTTTCACTTTTTTCAGAAATTTTCCTTAATTTAATAGTAAACTTAAATTGCTCCTATTACCTGAACTTCTGAATGTTATTTTACCTGAAAATGAGTAATAATGGTCTTATTTGTTCGTCACGTGGTGTGTAAGCTGAACGTTGATTTGAATACCACAGTTCTTTACTAGACATCGTCCTATTTGAGAAGTTAGACCCTTGTCTTCCTCCGATCTTGGAACACCCATCCTGCTGTAGAGTCCTGCAGTCGGATGTGGACTCCGAAAAAACATGCAAAGTACCGTTTTTCACGTTAACGAATACTTGCCAGAGGTGAAAGATGCTAAAAGTGAAAAAATCCTAGATAGACTGCCGTATGAACCATATACCTTCGGATTTGTGACATACTTCCCACTGGCCCATACATTAAAATAGAAACAATAGAAGGACGAGAGAAGAAAGGCTATAAATGAAAGGCAAGAGGGATAAATGGCAGGCAATAGATGATGACGATAGCGAGGAAGAAGAGGAAAAGGACAAAGGAGGAGGAGGAGGAGGAGGAGGAGGAGGAGGAGGAGGAGGAGGAGGAGGAGGAGGAGCAGAGGAGCAGGAGGAGAGTGACGAGAACGAATATTTGACACTACACTGCAAACAGACGTACGCATATGAACAGTGTTACCCGTTAACGGATCTTAATACTAGACGATAAGAGTCTTCCACTAGTCAGAAAAAAAAAACTGTCAGATTACTGCCAGAGAAATCTGAACCGAAGTTTGTCACGCCCAGAGGTTTCATCAGATCTCTACCGACGATAAGCACCTGTTGCGCAAATGAAATGACGCAGACATCCGCGTCAGGCGAAGTTGACAGACGATGGCGATGGCAATGGCAATGAGCGACCTGACGCTTGGGTTCAAGTGCAGAATTGTCTGAAGACAGCAAATTCATAATTAATCTGTGTCAGAAATTCGTCAGTGTCCCCTTCTACCGGACAATGTTCGGCGTCACTGAGGCAGGACTTTTTGACTATAGACGTCAGTCCTAAGGCTGTTTACCAAACTGAGAAGCCTCTTCTTCGTAGTATGTATTTCTGTTGACATGAAATGAGAACTCTTTACTTCATACAGGTAGCTCTTTATTTATAAATACCGGCTGCTGATCAATACTTTCTACTGTTATGCTGAACTGGGCAAATGGTATTCGTCAGAATTTTGGACAATTTGTTTGAAACAGTCCACAGACAGAACATAGAAATTCAGTGACAGCGTACCTCTGAGAATAACCATTAAGTGTAGCTGCTTTTTCTATGAAGTGCAATAGCCGATTTCTGCAGAATACAGAAATATAATATAGCATTCGAGTCTTCTCAAATTATCGTAACTATAAGAAGGTTTCATTCCAATTTGATCCGATTTTACGATCGCTCCTTCGTAAGTCGACAGTTACAAAGATATTTAAAACTATAAAGCAATAAAATAAAATTAGATCCTAAATGATGGAGCCGAAAGCAGGTATTATATGTCTCTGAAGTGTAAGTAAGGATTCTACAGAACTTTTAGATGTTAATTAGGTCGCGTTATCGGGCGAAATTTTAAATATGCTCCATTTCAACTGATTTTAATCTTGGATGCTACAGGCAAATAACAGACTTTAGACTCAGATAGCAAAGAAGGGAATGATAATCTCGTTGGCTATTGTTACGATGCTCAAATAGAAAACGGGAACATATCGTCAGCAATCCGGAGATTTTTTCCTCTCCTCCCCCCCTCTCCCCCCCCCCCCCCCTTCCTTCCTCCGCCAAAAAGGCTCTTAAGATATTTCTTCGCAGAAATTAAACTTAGTTCCACTGAAAAATAGTTTGTGTTGAACTGCAGAAATAACATTCGTCGCAGAGAGAAAACGCGTCCGGAAAGGAGTGGACTCAAAACGTCGTTAAATGCGTTTTTCCTCTGATAACAAGGAGCTTTATCAGCAGCCTGACAACGTACAAGGCGCATCAGGTGTAAGACATGTGGTGACAAGTGTCGGATACTTGTGCAAATGTTTGCTGTCGATAAGGGATGGGAGATTACAAATCAGGAAAGAGAGCGCCGACGTCTAAGACAGTTGGGGGTCACTATGGAGAAGCAACTACAGATGCTCGTTTCTCCATAGCCATGTATGTTTTTAACAAAAAATGTGGAAGCCATATAAAGCCTCATGATCAAACCAAAAGATGTTCGCCATTATAACTTAATGCGAGAAAATGTTTTCCGGAGGTTTGCAGAAACATTACTTTTCTCAAACAAGCTCACTAGAAGTAATCAAAGAGGGAAGGCCGAGAAGAATTTAACAGCTCGTAGAGAAGTCTATATAGCGTCCATTGTTTAAGATTTGTGGAAAGAAGTGGGCCGAAGTCTTATCTATATGACCAGGCACGTGGAATTCACGTCAAGCGTTTTCATGGACCCACGGAAAACTCAACTCAGAATGTCTGAGAGAAATCTTTAGTCCAGTGTCTGTAAACATGAGCAGGCAGGGTATTATTTTCAACAACTTGCCTATGGTGCAAGTAGAGCTCAGGAAAAAACACTCGTGTATTATGCAGCTGTAATGACGAAATATTTAGACCCTCATATCGTGTAATTAATTTTAAAATGAAGTTCACTGTTTCAATTAAAAATTAATTTTTCTTTCATCAGTAGTACCCAGGAAGGTTAGTCCCAAGTCTTCTTCCAAAATTATCTTCGCTTCGTTTACTCAAGGCTAATTAACACAAATTTATGCAGTAAGTTTGCCCTCCACTATAACACTTGCCAATATTTACTGATTAGTGATGTAACACAAAGCCAGGCATTTGAAGGGGAACTCTTTTCCTGCAGTCCGCACTAGACCAAACGTGACTGCAGGTATTTTGTAGTAGTGGATGGTTAGGCCTGAGTGAAATTTGAGTCACAGTACTCAAAACCGACATAGCATTCCACAGAAGAAGCGAGCTTTTCACATCAATGAGCTAAACTGGAAACGAAGCCGTTGCAACGAAATAAAACCCTTCTATATCTGTTGAGTGATTAACACCACCAAGATTCTCAGCTTCCACTACAGCAACTACTCACTCATCTGTAATCGCCAACAGTGCTGCTTGGCGGCAAGATCAAAGAGTGCAACGTACTGTTTTACAAAGACAGTGACTTGTAAACCTGTGTTGTCGAACGAGATTATTTTGATAAACGTGTAAGCAAAACTTTAATCGCGCGATTGATCAAAACATGATTAACACGTGATACTTCTTGACCGCATTGCAACGAATATTCGCCGCGGACAGCTGCTATACAATGACGTATCCTCTCTCTCTCTCTCTCCCCACCGCTCTCAACATATCTCCCCTCCTTCTCCGAATCCCACTAATGACGCGTTTCTGAACTGAAAGGTTATAATGCAAACATCAGCTACGTCACTAGAGTTCTTCGGCCCCGAGGTGAGGAAGGTGACAGTCTTAGGCCCAGATTGCAGTGTACGTTAACGAAAGCTATCCCAACTATAACAGCCTGTGTAGTCAAGGGGTTTGTATTGTTTCCATATTCTCTGGCCAACCAGTCAGACGTGTTTGTGACGAAATAATTGTTCGGTCACCTATGAAATTGTTGCCAGGGTACTGTGTGTAAGCCTGATACCAGCTGGTGCACCGACTGGATGTATTTTTCTCGAATATTGTAACTTTATCCACTCTTGTCACGCGTTATGACATGTATCTGAAAGGTTACGAAGATCGTATTTGGTTGCTGCAAAACCTTCCTCGATAGCAATTTCCTCCAGATAGTTTTGAAGTCGTGTTCCAACTGCACTGTCATCTGCCTGGAACCAGGTGGCTAAGCAAAGGATGACTGTAGAAGTCAATTAAAGAAGTTCGCACTCAACCATCAACAGAAAGACGAAATACTCTTTTAGGATCAATCAATCAAACTCTGTATGAGAGAAACAGTTCCGAAAGAGTTTGGACTTAACATTTGCAGTTTGTTCGAGATACTTTGTATGATCTGGATAATTTGTTCTCCAATTTAAGCGAAAGCTTGTTTCTCACGCCTCTCAATCTTTCTGACGTCGTATCTCCTTAATCATGTGTCGTACTATATCATAATTATGCAGGTACTTTCAGTGGTATATGTGGATACGGCCTGCAAAATTTGTTGCAAGTAAATTTAGGAGTAAACAGATAATAAATCAAATTGTTATGCCGGATGCTGAAGTTTTACTGCACGAAAAGCGGTAATGTAGTAAATGATAAACTTTTTCCTTTCATCTTTTTTGTGGGGGAGGGATAGCAGAGAGAAAAAGTTTCGTAAAGGTTTGAAATTAAGTGTAAAATTCGTAGAAAGTCGCTAAGGGCTCTCACTCTCAAATACTGGATGAATATAACCTGGACATTTGCGGAAGGCGAGTCACGATGCCCTAAAAAAAAAACACAAACACACACACACACACACACACACACACACACACACACACACACTTACTTTCTAATTCCTGACTGTAATTCTCGTCGTACTGCGTTAAACCTTTAACATAAGAGCGTACTTCTTAATGAGTAGATTATCAGAACCGTTTAAATTTTTAAATTAATTCAATAATTACGTGAAATATTGAAAATCTAATTTCCTGTTGTCACTGGAAGTCGTTAAATAGGCAATCTGCAACTAGTGCTGTGCTGGTTTAGTCGTTTAGTAACATAGCTTCGGTGACTGTGGGACGTACGGATGTCTATTGATAAAACCTTCGGCCTACAATAAAAAAAAGAAGTCGAGTTGAACTTCTTAATTTATGTGCTGCACGAAAACTTCAAATGCTGTTACCATGCAAGAAATGGAACGCTGCGTGTGTTCCACACCTACCGTATTGAGCAAACTGTCGGTTATATGCATGCTGAGGACACAGCGAGGAAAGCATTTCCGATCCGACGAGAGTTCAAATACGCAGTGCTAGAATGGGGGCTATTGCCACCAGAAGAATTTTGACCAAAATTTTGCATTAAACAACGATCAGAAAACGCTAATATACGATGTAGGGCCAAATTACATTAAATTGTAGGTAATAAATGTCAGCTGCAGTACGCTAAAAGTTTACATATGAAACATTATGTTACCATGAAAAGAAATATTTACAACTTTTATTTTGGCAGTTTTGCATGATACACTCCTGGAAATGGAAAAAAGAACACATTGACACCGGTGTGTCAGACCCACCATACTTGCTCCGGACACTGCGAGAGGGCTGTACAAGCAATGATCACACGCACGGCACAGCGGACACACCAGGAACCGCGGTGTTGGCCGTCGAATGGCGCTAGCTGCGCAGCATTTGTGCACCGCCGCCGTCAGTGTCAGCCAGTTTGCCGAGGCATACGGAGCTCCATCGCAGTCTTTAACACTGGTAGCATGCCGCGACAGCAAGGACGTGAACCGTATGTGCAGTTGACGGACTTTGAGCGAGGGCGTATAGTGGGCATGCGGGAGGCCGGGTGGACGTACCGCCGAATTGCTCAACACGTGGGGCGTGAGGTCTCCACAGTACATCGATGTTGTCGCTAGTGGTCGGCGGAAGGTGCACGTGCCCGTCGACCTGGGACCAGACCGCAGCGACGCACGGATGCACGCCAAGACCGTAGGATCCTACGCAGTGCCGTAGGGGACCGCACCGCCACTTCCCAGCAAATTAGGGACACTGTTGCTCCTGGGGTATCGGCGAGGACCATTCGCAACCGTCTCCATGAAGCTGGGCTACGGTCCCGCACACCGTTAGGCCGTCTTCCGCTCACGCCCCAACATCGTGCAGCCCGCCTCCAGTTGTGTCGCGACAAGCGTGAATGGAGGGACGAATGGAGACGTGTCGTCTTCAGCGATGAGAGTCGCTTCTGCCTTGGTGCCAATGATGGTCGTATGCGTGTTTGGCGCCGTGCAGGTGAGCGCCACAATCAGGACTGCATACGACCGAGGCACACAGGGCCAACACCCGGCATCATGGTGTGGGGAGCGATCTCCTACACTGGCCGTACACCACTGGTGATCGTCGAGGGGACACTGAATAGTGCACGGTACATCCAAACCGTCATCGAACCCATCGTTCTACCATTCCTAGACCGGCAAGGGAACTTGCTGTTCCAACAGGACAATGCACGTCCGCATGTATCCCGTGCCACCCAACGTGCTCTAGAAGGTGTAAGTCAACTACCCTGGCCAGCAAGATCTCCGGATCTGTCCCCCATTGAGCATGTTTGGGACTGGATGAAGCGTCGTCTCACGCGGTCTGCACGTCCAGCACGAACGCTGGTCCAACTGAGGCGCCAGGTGGAAATGGCATGGCAATCCGTTCCACAGGACTACATCCAGCATCTCTACGATCGTCTCCATGGGAGAATAGCAGCCTGCATTGCTGCGAAAGGTGGATATACACTGTACTAGTGCCGACATTGTGCATGCTCTGTTGCCTGTGTCTATGTGCCTGTGGTTCTGTCAGTGTGATCATGTGATGTATCTGACCCCAGGAATGTGTCAATAAAGTTTCCCCTTCCTGGGACAATGAATTCACGGTATTCTTATTTCAATTTCCAGGAGTGTAGAAGTTTTAAGCCTTTCTGTGATTTAATATTAACGAGTTTAGAAGTTGTTTCCAGTTAACCGTAACCAAGGAAGTAGTAGATTCAACTGAAGAATTAAAGGAACAGACCACCCAAAATAAATTTGCATATTCGGTATGTATGCAACAGCATGCGCACCTAACGTGTTCGAAAACGGCGTGCATAAAAACGGAATTTTTCGATGCTCATACCTCGGTTTCTGTTGGTTGTAAAAAAAAACAAAAGTAAGGTAAAGTGTTTCGGATAGGCCATTAGCTAAGGGACCATTTGTATGCCCAACAATTACCGTCGTGGTATCACCATCCTCCAATACAGTGTGAAAATATGAATATTACAGACTTCCTCCTGCTTAGACAAATGGAGCGAATCAGTTGGCTCTTTTTTCATTTGATGAGGTCTACTGTGGGCTTGATGCGACTTATGGAGGCACCTTTAGTTTATAGGTATTTCCTCGGAAAACCGCGAAGAAAGTATTTTTTTTTATTATATTTTCGCCGAAACCAGCGAGCCTAAACCCACTCTATGATTCCAAGACGACTATGCAATGCAAAAGGCTGTAATTTTTAAGTATATGTTCCTAAGATACTCATCTGCAACTACCTTTAAAATTTTTTTCGTATCTTTATCCATTTTTCGAGATACAAAGGTTCAATATTACCCTACTTATACACGTAAAATCCGGTACGAGACGAAAATATAGTTTATAAAGTGACAGCACCGAGAAGTAAGCTGTGAAATGTCTCCCTTATCATCTGGAAACCCCATGTTCTGAAGCACACGCAAAATTTTTTTGCACGTAAAATCCAGTTTGAAGTGTAAAATTAGTTTTGTGTTATACCAGTTTCACATGCGTAAACTATCTAAATTTTACTCATCAATACATCTCTTAATATAGTTACACGCCGTGCTGCAGTTGAGGAAATAAGGGAGCCAATGGAAAAAATTTTCCCAAAAATGATGGCATGCGAATATATTCGCGCTTTCTTATGCTGAGAGAGATGAAGAAATTGGCAGGGGGAGACTGAAAAGTAACATATACTGGAAGCCCGCCCGGTTGGCCGTGAGGTCTAACGCACGGCTTTCCGGGCGGGAAGGAACGCCGGTCCCCGGCACGAATCCGCCCGGCGGATTTGTGTCGAGGTCCGGTGAGCCGGCCAGTCTGTGGATTGTTTTTAGGCGGTTTTCCATCTGCCTCGACGAATGCAGGCTGGTTCCCTTATTCCACCTCAGCTACACTATGTCGGCGATTGCTGCGCAAACAAGTTCTCCACGTACGCGTACACCACCATTACCCTACCACGCAAACATAGGGGTTGCACTCATCTGGTGTGAGACGTTCCCTGGGGGGGTGGGGCTGGGGGGTCCTCCGGGGGCCGAACCGCAAAATAACCCTGGGTTCGGTGTGGGGCGGCGGAGGGGTGAAGTGGACTGCGGTAGTCGTAGTGGGGTTGTGGACCACTGCGGCTGCGGCGGGGACGGAGCCCCTCCGTCGTTTCTAGGTCCCCGGTTAACATAACAAATAACAACATATACTGGAAGATAATAGACAGTGGTTATGGTCTAGAAAGAGTGAAAGAGGCAATGTCAGCCTGAGAGAAAGAGAGGGACACACTGGCAGTGGAATACAGCAGCCGACCGTTGTGGCCGAGCGGTTCTAGGCACTTCAGTCTGGAACCGCGCAACCGCTACGGTCGCAGGTTCGAATGAGAGAAAGAGAGAGAGAGAGAGAGAGAGAGAGAGAGAGAGAGAGAGAGAGAGAGAGAGAGAGTGTGTGTGTGTGTGTGTGTGTGTGTAACTGGGAGCGGATGGGTACGAGCGACTAGCAGCAATGGACTAGAGGGTGTGAGTGAGTTACAGTCAGGGGATCTTGTGGAAATTTGATGTGAGTACCATGTTAAAAAAGTGCAAGTATGTTCGCATTCCAAAATCATTGGGAAAATTTTTTATAGGTGCTGGGGAAGGTGGAATGAGGCAGCTGGTGCCCTATTTTTTAGTCACAGGCTTTCAAACAAACAGGAACATTTTCGCATTTTTTGTGCTCTGACAGGAGCATTTTCCCCACTGGTACGAGACATGCCTGAGTACAAGCCGTGTAACATAGAAAAGCGTAGTGATTTAGAATAAAGTCACGAAAGAAAAAGTGCAATAAGACGGGATGCTGCTGCAGGTATGCTAAGTACAACGGATGTAATAGCAGGACATACAGCCAAGAAAGAAAGAGAAGTTCTATCACAAATATGACATATAGCCATGGACAACGTAATATATGCAGCACTTTGTAATAATGGAGGAGCTACTTACAGGAGTCGTTACAAGAGAAAATACTGTAGATGTCTACGAGGGACAAATGATCAGCGGGTAACAGAGTACAGAAGACATTGTTGCCGAAGTGGAGACTGCTTTAAGAGGAAATAAAAATAAAGCGTCTTGTCCTGCTATCAAGCACACTGCGCTAGTTGATTGCAGCTCCAGCCATGTAAAAGTAGTAGTACCCGTAATTGTTAACTAACGCATGGAAAGGAAAGGTGAAAGTCTGTAGAATGGAAATTAGATTTTACACGCCTATATTCTAGAACTGCAATAGTAAAAGGAGAAGCGATCTTACTAACTCAACATGAGGGCTGTAGGGCAGCATTTTAAAGGCGAGAATAGGAACTATGTGGTCGGATGAAGTAAACTGTCTTACAGCTGCAAGTACTAATACATTGAAGAGCAAAGAAACAAGTGCCCCTGCCAAATATCGTGTAGGGACTGTCTGAAGTAGTGCTGGAGAAAATTGACACCATGAATCCTGCAGGGCTGTCTATATATCCGTAAGAGTACGGGGCGATGGGGATCTCTTCTGAACACCACGTTGCAATGCATCCCAGACATGCTCAATAATGTTCATGTTTTGGGAGTTTGCTGGCCATCCGAAGTGTTTAAACTCAGAAGAGCGTTCCTGGAGCCACACTGTAGCAATTCTGGGCGTGCCGGTTGTCGCACTGTCCTGCTGGAGTTGCCCGTCGGAACGCACAATGAACACGAATCGATGCAGTGATCAGACAGGATGCTTGCGTACGTGTCACCTGTCAGAGTCATATCTCCCTCACGCCATTACAGAGCCTACAGCAGCTTGAACAGTCCTCTGCTGACATGCAGTGTACACGAATTCATGAGGTTGTCTCCATACCCGTAGATGTCCATCTGCTCGATACAATTTGAAGCGAGACTCGTCCGACCAGCCAACATGTTTCCAGCCAGACAGTCCAATGCCGGTGTTGACGGGCCCAGGCGAGGCGTAAAGCTTTGTGTTGTGCAGTCATCAAGGGTACACGAGTGTATCTTCGGCTCCACTAGTCCATATCGATGATGTTTCGTTAAATGGTCCGCACTCCGACAATTATTGATGGCCCAGCATTGAAATCTGCAACAATTTTCGGAAGGGTTGCACTTCTGTCTTCAGTCGGCGTCGTTCCTGTAAGACCATGATCCTTTTCTGGCCTCAGCGATGTCGAAGATTTGATCTCATCTCTTACCGGACTCCTGATATTCACAGTGCGGTACACTCGTGAAATGACCGTACGGGAAAATCCCAACTTCATCGTTACCTGGCAGATGCTGTGTCCCATCGCTCGTGCGTAGGCTGTAACACCACATTCGAACTCAAATCTTGATAACCTGCAATTGTAGCAAGAGTAACCGATGTAACAACTTCGCCTGACACTTGTTTTATACAGGCGTTGCCGACTGCAGCGACGTATTCTGCACGTTTTTTGAATACACGTGCCTATACCAGTTCGTTTGGCGCTCCAGTCTATATTACACTTAAGAAATTTGATAGGAAAAAAGGCACGCTAGAAGTATAGATACCTATCTTGTTTTTATATATTTATGGAAGCCTAATGGCAACTCGCCAAGGACAAGAATGACGTAAGCACTAGACTTGCCTTGAACCGGCAAATTTTTTGTACTCTCTCTGAAAGCTTCCTACACCAATATTTAGTGAAGATATCTGAAAGCTGCGAAAATTAGCAATTGATCCCAAATAATGGAAGGTCATCCACATGAGTGCTCAAAGGTATTTCTTTAAACTTCGGTTAGACGATAAATTAGTCAAATCTAGAGGTCGTAAATTCAACTAAATGCCTAGAAGTTACAATTACAAACAATTTAAATTGGAAAGAACACACAGAAAATGTTGTGGGGAAGGCAAACCGAAGACTGCGTTTTATTGGAAGAACACTTAGAAAATGTAACAGATTTACTAAAGAGAACTGCCTACACTACCCATGTCCGTCCTATTTTGGAGTACTGCGGCGCGGTCTGGGTTCCTTACGAGATAGGATTAACGGAGTGCATCGAGGGAGTGAGTGCGAGTGTGAGTGTGAGTGTGCGTGTGCGAGACGGACGGACATGATATAGGATTTGGGATGAACACTATTAAAACAAAGGCGTTTTTCGTTGCGGCGGAATCTTCTGACGAAATTTCAATCACCAACTTTCTCCTCCGAATGCGAAACTATTTTGTTGAAGCCGACTTACATAGGGCGAAACGATCACCACGAAAATAAGGGAAATCAGAGCTCGCACGGGCAGATATGGGTGTGTGTATTTTTTTTCTCTGTGCGCTGTTCGAGAGTGGAATAATGGAGAATTACGAAGGTGGTGCGATGAACCCCGGCTGGTAGTTAAGTGTGATTTGCAGAGTATCCATGTAAATGTAGATCTTCTACTTCGTGCAAAATCCACTCACAAAGCTGTACGAATCGCATGCTATCTTCTGGCCGCTGGTGTTAACGTGCAATGATACGGATGCATTTCTTCACCGTGCAACACTTTAACAACCATTCTTAGAGATATTTAGAACTGTCTTGCCATATCACGGGTACTTACCGAGGTTGTAGGTGAACAGTTTTAGAATCATGTCCTCTGTTTGTGGAGTGCGTCTAGTCCTTGGAGAACACTGTCCATTATCTGTAGACGAAGATTACCGTCTTCCCTAGGGCGTCGTTGCTCCAGGCGACGAAAAACATTCTTATCGGGACGGCGCTTTTGAGAGTTGGTTGGTTGGTTGGTTTGGGGAAGGAGACCAGACAGCGTGGTCATCGGTCTCATCGGATTAGGGAAGGATGGGGAAGGAAGTCGGCCGTGCCCTTTCAGAGGAACCATCCCGGCATTTGCCTGGAGTGATTTAGGGAAATCACGGAAAACCTAAATCAGGATGGCCGGACGCGGGATTGAACCGTCGTCCTTCCGAATGCGAGCTTTTGAGAGTACTGTACAGCATACGCACGAGCAGCAACTACAGTTTGGTTATCGGATGCACCTAGCGCCAAAAGCATATCGACTTATTCATCGTCTGTGTACTGCATCGGGAAGCAACTCTGCATGAACTTGACAGGACCGGTTTTGGTTGCGCATCGCGCGGTTAGTAGACACATGTATGCAGTTTAATGGATCCCCGTCATGTGATAGGCTATTGTCACGTGACAAAATGTCGTCGTCCTTATAAACGATGAGAACTTGTGAACGGACACCTATAAAAGTAAAAACAAAATCTGACGAGAATTCATACCATAGCGCTATCCTGGATACGGGTTTGATGCCCCAATAGTCTACTCAGTGAGCTATGACGTCTGGTACCGTGGTGCGAGGTGGAACACGTTCCTATGGACATTCCCATGCGTTGTACGATATGGCAGGGTCGCGAGCTGCTCGTTTACATGCGTGTGTTTTTAAAATGCACCCGATCTGATTTTGGTAGGTAAACTTTTGTCTTGAGTCTGGATGAGGAGTCGCATACCGATCTCCAAGTGCACCATTGTTTCTTCACATCCATATGAGATAAATACCTTTCACCCATACGTCTTTTGTAAGAGCCTATGGTACATATGCCTAATGTAAGCCACTGTAAATGCAAGGTTTATTTGAAATGTCTGTATCTTGAATCAGAGGTGTCACTTATAATGGAATGGAATACGAAAACTGTAAGTCTCTCAGTTACAGTATAACGAGTCTTTGCTGTGAATATTGATTACGATTTTAATCTTCCACGAAAGATTAATATCTCAAGTACGAGATATTATCTCATACAGTGCGAAAGATATGCTGAGCGTTTTTTTAGAAGTCCATATAGCGTTGTGTAACACAACATTTCGCCTTGAACTCCGTTAACAGCTTGCATTAGATCATTTTATCAATAAAATGAATAGCTCTGTTACTAACGAATCTATAGCATCTGAACGTCAATTAGTATTGCAGTCTGGGTACACTGAGTTAAGACGTTCTCCAATTATTCATTATTTTTTTCGCACTGCTCTCATTGGTTATAAAGGAACGAAATATTAACAATATCTGCAAAAAGATGTTTATATACTAGTGCTCGTCAGCTGGTTGAAGATTTTGATAAATGAGTATCTGTTATAACGGCCATCTCACGCTTTTGAGAGATCGTTGACAGAATGATCAGATGGGGATCCTTGATTCAATTCCCTGCATACAGTGGCTGTAGCGCGCGTGTTGTCATTGCCTGGGCTCCAAGAAGAGAGAGACATTATGCTTTGGCATTCGTGATGGCAGGTTTCAATTGCGGAGAGCTATCGCGGAACAGTATTTAAGTTTTATTTCGCGTTCACGGGACTGTATGGCGATTCAGATTTTCGAACGCCAGTATCCTTTAATTTAGCCTAGACTGGTGATATTTATGGCGGCGGCCTTGCGTTATATGTTGAGCCGTTTGTTCGATGAGGATGGCAGCAATCCTAGAAGAAAGGTTGAAATGGCAAAAACTTTTTTTTTAGATGCCATGGACGTTTTAAGGCTTTATAATGTACTGTTTGTGATTCACCCCCTCGGATTGGAATATGTCCAATGGTTGCAGGGCTCATGGAAGTGGTGTTGGAGTTGCAATTTTGTCTTGTGGATCTAAGTGAGGTTACTGCCACTTTCTTCTAGTCAGCAAGATGATATGGTACAATCGATTAGATTATCCTTCACAGCCCCTGAATTATTATTGATATTCTCTTCAAGTGGAACATAGTAGGCGTGAACCCATTCATGGCGGAAAACAGTTGTTAACTGAAGATACCGAGGTTTTTCCATTATTGAGTCTTTTAATAACAACCTATCCAGAACCCAACGGGTTCAGATTAGGTATTAACTACAGAGACATGTTCACAGAAGAGACTGATATAGGTGCCAAAGACGAGTGAGGTAAGCACATGTACTGGTACCGACGACATCCACGAAAGTGAGTGTGTGAGTGTGTTGTGTATATAGCGTTAGTTTAAGTTAGATTAATTAATGTTTAAGCCTAGGGGCCGATGACCTCAGCAGTTTGGTCCCATAGGAACTTACCAAATTTCTAATTTTTCTTCATAACTGCCTCTCTGGTGCCTATATCTTTCCAGAAGTCAAATTAATGGCCATATTAACCTTCTCAATTTTCTTTTCTGTTTCTTGCGAGAAACTAGTATGCATGAGCTGTTATGTACTTATTGGGATAGTTGTCGCACTTACCTGTCCTTCCTATTGTGTCAACCGTGCCGCAAAAAAAGGGAACGGACCAGAGCTTCCTGTTGCCGGCTCAAGGTACCTGCGTCAGGTATCCAACAGCGCCCATACTTCCCGGTAGGCAAAATTCTGGCAACGTGTGGCCCGCACGGGAGCGGGTCAGCAAAAGGAAACTGGCAGTGCGAACTGAGTAGCCTCACAGTACAGACAAGGTTTTCGAAAGCCTGTAACTGCAATCCGCCGACCACGTGGGTCGAGCTTTACGCGACCCCTACCGACGCGCACGGAAGTTTATTTGGCGCGCTTCGTTCGTTTCCGTTTACGATTCGTCGAACCCCTACCGACGCGCACGGAAGTTTATTTGGCGCGCTTCGTTCGTTTCCGTTTACGCTCCGTCGAGTCCGCGAAACACACCGCGCCACGCGATAGCGAAGGAAGTTCGTTTCGTCCCGGACAAGTATGCAGTGTTCTCCCGGGGGCACGCGATTTGCCTACGCGCTCGCCACTGGCGAGTGTATACCCTCCAGGACAGTGTTCGAGTGGAACACTTGTGCAAACACGTTACTGCGATCGCCGGTTAATACTGCAATCAGATTTCGTTTTTGTCACTTACTCGTTTACTCTTTCATCAAGAATAAATACATTTATGGTAAATGTGTATGTATCAGGTTCTAATCATCACACCATATTAGCCAACGTGCTGCACATGGTGCGTGGGTGCGACGAAGTCGGCTCACTGGACGACTAAAGTGTGGATGTCTTGTGGTAATGTGTCTCCAGTCTCATAGGTCCTACAAACCAAATTTGTCTTTTGTTTGCCCCCTTCCCCCAAATGATTTTTGGAAATTCCGAAGATGGATTATCTACTGGTAAGGTTACCGAGTGGTAAGACTGTTAAAAATTTTGATACTTTGGGGCCATTGGTGCGTCGTTCTTTAACACGACGCTGATAGACGTCGCACTGCGCCACGAACGATAATATGATAGGGAGGAGGGGGGAGGGGGATGCGCGGGGGGAGGGAGAGGGGGGGAGAGAGAGAGAGAGAGAGAGAGAGAGAGAGAGAGAGAGAGAAAAATGGAAATGAACGTTTGGCGTCACTGGCCGGGAGGCCCCTTACGGGGCAGGTCCGGCCGCCTTGGTGCAGGTCTTATTACATTCGACGCCACATTGGGCGACCTGCGCGCCGGATGGGGATGAAATGATGAAGACAGCACAACACACAGCCCCTGAGTGCAGAAAATCCCCGACCAAGCCGGGAATCGAACCCGGGCCCAGAGAGAGAGAGAGAGAGAGAGAGAGAGAGAGAGAGAGAGAGAGAGAGAGTGAGTGTGTGTGCAAAGTATTTTGCATCTCGACAAGAATTGTTGAATCCCTCCAAAACCATGATTTTCAGGGGTACCAAAATCGTTCTGGAAAAAGGTACTTCCAGAATTGGTGCCAACACTTGCGGAAGTGTATAAATTTTAAATGTGAATGTTTTATGAAGCAAGAGGATATAGTTTCATTGTTTTTGTACAAACGTAAAAAGCGGCCATCGCTGAACGATTCCTGTGTTTATTACGGGAAGAATCTCTAGTAGGCCAAAACTTCTATTCTTTCGACCCAATAAATTTTATTGAAATACGTAACTGTTTTAAATCTGTAACAGAGTGTATGCTAATGTCATGTGTTCCTTCACGTATTAAAATATTAATTTCCTAGTTAATTTGGCATTGCAGTTCTGTGTTACACAAAGCACTGGCCGTATTCAATTGTGTAACGAGAACAGATTGCAAGAATTGGCACCAAACGCGTAGTTGAAAATTGAAAAATTCTAAAGTATATGTTTTCAGAGTTGAGAGCCTTTCAATTTCATAGAAAACGTGAGTTTCATATTAGAAGTAAACTTAGCCAACAAGGTTTCTTTCATTCTGGACACCTGAGTACATTTCCGAGATGTTCTCGGAGACGTTAACCGTCGAAAGACATCAAAACAATGACGGGATTACTTTGATACTCCGCCAACGCAAGCATATCACCACCTGGAGACCTGACAAAAACCACAGGAGATTTCTTTATCTGGAAGAGATTAATGAGCTGTCTCCCAGCGCTACCCGAACAGAAGGACCGCTTCGGCGGTCTCTTCTCAAGATTCACGTAGATGATAAACTGACTGGCGACAAGTACAGAGACGAAGATCGATGGACCAAGTAGCAGTAAACCACACAGCAGTAACTCTTCCCCACATGGATTTATACAAGGTACTTCTTAGAATTTCTGCAAACAATATTTTGACCAACGTAAAGTAAATTTAATATGACTAACAATAAGACAGGCAAAGAACGAAAGAAAACTGATTTAGACAGTAACAGATTATCATTTGATGGCAAGAGGTATCTCACTGGCTGAAAATCTAAAGAAACTAGGTTCTGTGACCCTCCCTAGCATTCTATCCCCAGAACATACAACTCCGGGTGGTTCAGTTAATCTACACTACTGGCCATTGAAATTGCTACACCAAGAAGAAATGCACATGATAAACGGGTATTCATTGGACAAATATATTATACTCTAACTGACATGTGATTACATTTTCACACAATTTGAGTGCATAGATCATGAGAAATCAGTACCGAGAACAACCACCTCTGGCCGTAATAACGGACTTAATACGCCTGGGCATTGAGTCAAACAGAGCTTGGATGGCGTGTACAGGTACAGCTGCCCATGCAGCTTCAACACGATACCACAGTTCATCAAGAGTAGTGACTGGCGTATTGGGATCGAATGAAGGGTAGAGTCACGGGTCGTAACCCGTCTGAAATGTAACGTCCACTGTTCAAAGTGGCGTCAATGCGAACAAGAGGTGACGGAGACGTGTAGCCAATGGCACCCCATACCATCACGCCGGGTGATACGCCAGTATGGCGATGACGAATACAAGTTTCCAATGCGCGTTCACAGCGATGTCGCCAAACACGGATGGGACCATCGTGCTGAAAACAGAACCTGGATTCATCCGAAAAAATGACGTTTTGCCATTCGTGCACCCAGGTTCGTCGTTGAGTACACCATCGCAGGCGCTCCTGTCTGTGATGCAGCGTCAAGGGTAACCGCAGCCATGGTCTCCGAGCTGATAGTCCATGCAGCTGCAAACGACGTCGAATTGTTCGTGCAGATGGTTGTCGTCTTGCAAACGTCCCCATCTGTTGACTCAGGGATCGAGGCGTGGCTGCGCGATCCGTTACAGCCATGCGGATAAGATGCCTGTCATCTCGACTGCTATTGATACGAGGCCGTTGGGATCCAGCACGGCGTTCCGTATTACCCCCCTGAACCCATCGATTCCATATTCTGCTAATAGTCATTGGATCTCGACCAACGCGAGCAGCAATGTCGCGATACGATAAATCGCAATCGCGATAGGCTACAATCCGACCTTTATCAAAGTCGGAAACGTGATGGTACGCATTCCTCCTCCTTACACGAGGCATCACAAAAAGTTTCACCAGGCAACGCCGGTCAACTGCTGTTTGTGTATGAGAAATCGGTTGGAAACTTTCCTCATGTCAGCACGTTTTAGGTGTCGTCACCGGCACCAGCCTTGCGTGAATGCTCTGAAAAGCTAATCATTTGCATATCACAGCATCTTCTCCCTGTCGGTTAAATTTCGCGTCTGTAGCACGTCATCTTCGTGGTGTAGCAATTTTAATGGTCATTAGTGTATTTGTACGAATAAAGATATTTTGTTTATCCTAAAAAAAGTTGTAAAGTGATCGCTTTCCAAGCGGAAAAGTATGTTAGCTTCTGATTGCAATATCTTTGGAGGCATGATTTCTTCTGTGGAAGAGGCACTAGGAGGCAGAGCGACAATCGGTTAAGGAATCCTAAAATAACTTTTCCTCTCTATGTTTTGTAGCTACCTTGATTCTGTTAGCTGTAGGTATAAATGTGTGCACATTTGTTAGTGTAAGTGTTGTGACTTAATCGTGACAGTGTATTATTTGTTAACTAGGTTTTTTTATGTATTTACACATACTGCTACATTTGCATACTCTCTTGGTAGTCTTGTAACCCTACTTTAGTGTGACTGGACTGAACGTAGACGCAGACCGTTTCGAGACCGAGAAAGTGCTTTATCCTGCTAATTCGTGACAATGTGGCATACTTTGTTTTATTAAAGAAAGGCTTTTCTTAACACCTTAACATGATAAGTTTTAATACACTTGTATTGGTGCAGTGCAACTAAACGTCGTTCTTTCGTTAGTTTATTGAAAACACCAGATAATAAACATAAGAGGTAAATAAATCAGCAACAGTAGTCTCCCACGCAATCTGTAACAGTCTCACAATTTCAGGTACTTTTTAGACTTCGCGCCTGTAACAATATGTTGGGTAGCACTCGTCTCGTTGCGCGTTATACTGTTTTAACAGACAGTAAAGCTGTGCAGTTCAGCAGAATAGTGAGGCGAGGGGTGTCGAGAGAGAACTCTACCACCGATTGCACGTAAGGAGCATTTAAAGTTACAGCAATGCAATAAAGGAGAACTAGATGTAAACTGGGCAGTAACTCGTTTTATTACAAGGAACTATGTAACAATATTAGTATCATAACTGAAACAGAGACGTTTTTATCTATATGAACAGGACAGATGGTGTAACTTTTAAGGATGATTATTCAAGAAACGTATGCACTAGGGAAGGGTGATTGGGATTTAGCCTATCATAAACGACACGGCCAACAAAGCTATACGACAGAAACTGCGTCGCACACTGTTCTACATCTGCATCTGCATAAAATGTGTAGGCCGAAAACCACCGTACAGTGGATAGGGGCTATGTTCTTGTCCTACTCCATTCGCGTACTGAGTGACGGCAAAATGTCTCTACACGTCTTCCCTCTCATACTTTATTCTTATGATATCCACACGGCGTATACGATAGTGGTAGCAGAATGATCGCACAGTCTTTTTCTAATATCTGTTTTCTGGATTTACTCAACAGGATTTTGCGACGAGTACACCGTGTTTCTTCCAAGGACTTAGATTTCACCCTATGTTTACCAGTGGTTACATGGTGATACCACGAACTTAACAAAGGTGTGGTAGCGGAACGATGACGTTTACTGGTAGCTACTGACGTCCAGAAGCTAATCCCAGGATTCGCTGTTAAACGGCGCACACTTCCAGACTTTCCTTGCTTTGATATTACCCCAACAACTCATGCTTCCTGCGTGTTCCACTGTCTTAAGTTGTTTCTGGATTGCAATTATGCTGATGGTAAACGTTGATGTATCTTAAAATTATGTTTTGTGTACCGCAAGTCTTTACTATAAGCAGTTTTTCGAACTAAACATTATAATCATGTGCGATTTTATTCTGCAACCATTGATTATTCTCAGCAAAGGAATCGTGAAATGTGGTGCTGCTGACTTGCCTAGCGACGTCGTATATCAGCTACTGGACGGGTTACCAAGTGAACAAGTGTCAGTTACCTCCGACAACGAGAATCACAGAGGAATGGTGGCACCGCGTAATGTGGCATCTTCTTGATGTGGCGGTTGTCAGTCGCCAGCACAGTCGTTAGCGAAATTTTTGGACATGGTGCATTGAGTTTGAAGAAGTTTTAGATTTTCTCTTACTGCAGATCATTGTTATTGGCGAACACATTGATATATCAGTGCGTTCGCCAATAACAAGAGTGAATGAAGCACTATGAATCAGAAAAAAAGCTAATTGTTCCACAAGCTAATCAGGTAAATGTTGTAGCACATATGCCTTCAAAGCCAAAGTCTATAATATGTGCATATTTTAATATTGTATACCCCCTTGTGCCAGATGGATGCCAGACTCGTTCGATTGTGTACGAGTAATAATAAGAGCTGTTTTGCACGGTATCATAAACAATGAACAATCTCTGGTTTACACGTAGTTTTGTTGTGAAACCACATGCAATAAAATAGTGTAAGACACTTTTATTCTGAAAATACTTATATTAGTTTGATATACACTAGATGGTGCCTAAGTTACGAAAATAATAATTCTGACAGATTTTACTGACAGTAAACAAAAGGATAAATTGAAGATACAATAATTATGTACGGTGCTAGGCCCGTCAGCATCTTCACGGCTAGCTGACTGAGTACCCAACATCCTGAAGTAGTATGCAGCAGAGGGATCGACCGAATAGAATCAACTGCACATGAAAATGACTCTGCCTAACACCCTAGAATATTTTACCTTCAATGAGAGCGGTCACTAAAATTCGCAAACTTGCATTAAGAGTTAAGTTCCCCGAGCATTTCTGTTACACTCTCATAGCGGCCATATCGTCCTGTTACGATCCTAGCATCTCTGAATTCGTTCGACGTCTCTGCCATGCCTACTTGAGAATCATCCTAAATGCTAGCAATAACGATCTCTATAATTGCTCGCCTTGCGTCGTGTAGGCAATTTGCTTTAGGAGTGCACTTTCCTTTCCTAGAACTATTCCACGACACTTGTCTGTTCCCGGTATGCCCAGGTCGCTACAACTATGCGGAGGCAAAATCACGACGGCATATCACAACGAGCAATCTGTCAGTTCCGAGTACACATTCACGTTTATGTTCTGCGAAGTGGAGAGCGTCTGTCACTTTTCTGCTGACGGCGTGATAATTTTATCATTACCCTACACGTGAGGACTGAAGCCCTGATAGAGTCTGTACGGTCGGGTGTGTAAGCAAAAAGAATGGAATTTTCCACTGGTGCTTGCTACACTCTGGTAATAGACTGAATGCATTCCTGTTGTTTTACTATATATGAACTACTACTCTGTATTTCTGCTCTCGTATCACCATGGCAGGCGGTTCTCTAACATCAACCCTCTAGTGAGACACTAATGATGCATTTCTACTGGAGAACAGTTCTAATAAGAAAGTTTCGTTTAATCTTATCCAGGCAGGCTTTGTAAACTGTCACGACGGTAATCAAACAAATTGTGTGAGGAAACTGTAGTCGCTCAATAACAAATTATTTCTATTTATTTACTGAGTAATTATTTACAAGAGCCAAGTATGAGTAGCTGTCACGCGCATCCTCGGCCTTGACTGCAGCTGACACGGAGTGAGTATTCCGGCGTCCGCAAAGCATTACCGCGTCTGTTATGTTACTTCAAGCTACGTAACATGTTTTGTACTCTCAGAATCTCTTCTGGAATTCTAAATTTAATTTAAAATGATGAACGTACTACGCATGTTTGTGCGGAGCCAGTGTGATGTACGATATAGATTGTTTCTCGGAAATACATTCTCTGAAAACTATCCAACATCGCTATCCTATATCCCCGTTATTTTGCTGTAATTTTTAACGGTCCAATTATATACTACTTTATAATTCAACGCTAAAATATTAACCTGAAGTTTAAGACTAAGAATATAGCATGGAACTGTTGCTGAGTGATGAGAGAAGGGTGCTTAATGGGGGGAAAAACTTTTTCTTAACAATTTTGGAAAAAATGTTTCAGACTAAGAACGTCCGAGCCGGCGCCAGATTCGAGCTCCAGAGAAGGCAAAACCTGAAAGACTCACGTGAAAGCGGTAGAGCTGAGGAAAAACGATCAACCACGGGGCCACGCCTACTCGTCAATCAACGACTTCGTCCGAATTTTATGCTATGCGCAGGGCTTGGGAAGAGATGAAAGTGGCAAGTGGGAGGTTCAGATGGCCAAGCACTTAGAAATAATAACTTTTTGGTGCGGGCCAGGCGAGGCACGAGCCGTTTACACTGAGGAGACAAAAGCCAGGGGATAGCTCCTAACATCGGTCGGATCGCCTTTCCTCCGGCGTAATGCACCAATTCGACGTGGCATTTACACAACAAAGCGTTGGAAGTGCCTGCAGAAATACTGAGCCATGCTGCCTCTATAACCTGTAAGCAGGCTGTTTAGGTTTTTATGTTGGTAACGCCACGTAGTGCTCTGTATGAAAATCACTGACTGCGCTGTGTCCAGTCTGTGGCTGGTTGGACGCATTGTTGGAATATTCGCTTGTGTAGTGTTGGGCAGTTGGATGTGAGCCGCCAGCAGTGGTGTATGTAAGGTAAATACATTGTTTGTTCTCTATCAAAATTTTTCATTGGCTAACTATGCTTATCAGAAGTTAGTGCCTTCAGTAGTTCGAATCTTTTATTTAGCTGGCAGTACTGGCGCTCGCTGTATTGCAGTAGTTCAAGTTCGAAGATTTTTGTGAGGTAAGGGATTCATCAAAAGTATAGGTTATTGTTAGTCAGAGCCATTCTTTTGTAGGGATTATTGAAAGTCAGATTGCGTTGCGCCAAAAATATTGTGTGTCAGTTTAGTGATGATCAGAAGGGAAAACTGTTTGAGTACGTTGAGTTTTGCTCAGCTGTTTGAAAATCAAATAACGTAGAAGTTTACCAGCATAGTCATCCATAATTTTTCAAAGGAGACGTTTCAAACCGTTCATAACTGCAAAAGTGTTGCAAGTGCAGGATTTTGTACGCGGTCTGAGCTCTCGCTTATGTGCCATAAATGTTCGATGGGTGGCCAATGTTCTTCAAACCAGTTGCGAACAGTTATGGCCTGGCGACATGGCGCATTGTCATCCATAAAAATGAAGTCCGAATGACTCCAAATGGTCTCCAAGGAGCCGAACGTAACCATTTCCTGCCAATGATCTGTTCATTTGGACCGGAGGCCCCAGTCCATTCCACGTAAACACAGCCCACACATTATCGAGCCATCACCAGCTTGCACAGCGCGTTGTTGACAACCTAGGTCCATGGCTTCGTGGGGTCTGCGCCACACTAACCCTACAACCAGCTCTCACCAACTGAAATCGCCAATCACCTGACCAGGCCACGGTTTTCCAGTCGTCTAGAGTACAACCGATTTGGTCACGAGATGTTGTTAGCAAAGCCACTCGCGTAGGTCGTCTGTTGACACAGGCCATTAGCGCCAATTTTCGCCGCACTGTCGTAACGGATGCGCCCGTCGTACGTCCCACACTCATTTCTGCGGTTATTTCACGCAGTGTTGCTTGTTTGTTAGCACTGACAATTCTACGCAAACGGCGCTGCTCTTGGTCGTTAAATGAAGGCCGCCGGCCACTGTGCTGTCCGTGATGAGAGGGAATGCCTGAAATTTAGAATTCTCGGTATATTCTTGGCACTGTGGATCTCGGAATAATGAATCCCCTAACGATTTCCGAAACAGGATGTCCCATGTGTGTAGCTACAACTACCATTCCGCATTCGAAGTGTGTTAGTTCCCGTCGTGCGGCCATAATCACGTCGGAAACCTTTTCACGTGAATCAGTTGAGCACAAAAAACAGCTCCGCTAACGCACTGCCCTTTTACACCTTGAATACGCCGTACTACCGCTTCCCAATTACTTTCGCCACCTCAGTGTCTGTCAGCGTAGTTTCCCGGAAAGAGAACGGTAATCCTAAGATCGTGGGCTAGAGTCCATGTGCGGAAGCTTTTTTATTTTCAATTATTACGTACCTTACACTGCAAATAAACAGAAATGACGAAAGTGACCCACTCGTTTACAGTGCAGTATGCTATAAACCTTTCTGAAAAAGTATTGGCAACCATCTAAGTACGTATAAACGAGAGTATTGGCTGTTTTGGACAAAGGATTCAAAATACGGTGGACGAGTAAGCGGCAAAATATAGGAATGACGACATTATTTCGTATGAATATGGGAAACTTACACAAAAATTTTTATCTGACATGTGCATGAGAAATTTCTTCTGTTAATCGACTCGTGAGGAAGCTAGTGCAACGTTGGGATGTAAGTCTTCATTTTCGGATAATTAAATTGATCAAGAAGCGACAAAAATGCAGTTACCTCAGAGAGAGAAAAAGAAATCAGAACCCCGGAAGATTGCCTCAGAATACTTTCCTATGAGCATCGTCAGTTATCTTTGCCAATATTTGGCGAAGTGATGCGTTAGGTGTGGTTCGCTGCCAAACTTTACAATGAAAGCAGACGTTTTATGAATCTAAACTGAGTTTTTCTGTAGAAACTTAAAAAAATGTAATGCAGCGTTTATATCTTGTGCAATATGCCGAGAAAATTACTATTTCCCTGTTTTCACGATGGAAATCACCCCAGTACATGTAAATCACCGACGGTAAAACAATAGGACTATCTAATTTTGTATACGAAGTTATCGTGTACGCCTTACAATCCCTTCCTGCATATTTATTTGTATCCCAATTTTTCCTTTGTCTTCCTTTTTCGTACCTTCTATGAAATTATTATTAATATTATACAATATACTGCAAATTAGTTCAGTTTATGTGCAGGGTAAGTAATGTAAAAATTGAAAGTAGAAGAAAAGTTTGAGTAAGGACTCGACCCCACGATCTGTAAGCTCTTCGCGGAGCCAACCGCTGCCTGGAAATTACGGAAACAAACTGCTCATGCCTCGCCAACCTGCATCAAATACGCTACTTTCTTTTAATAGTTGGTCATCTCCTGCTTCCATTTCTGTCACCTTCATTTTTGACCGCGCCCTGCGTATACCATAAATCTGGACGAAATCCGTGATGACGAGTAGGTGCACTCCCCTTGTAATAGTAACGTAATTCGTAATCTGCCGTTGTCTCAGAGAAACAAAATCTTAATTAAGACTGTATTACTCAGCCTTTGCTTTGCATTCGTTCTAAATTGGCTTCTTTACACGCTGTGTGTTCGGAAGTCTTAGGACACCTAGCTGAAAATGAGTTACAAGTTCGTGGCGTCCTCCATCGGTAATGCTGGAATTCAATATGGTGTTGGTCCACCCTTAGCCTTGATGACAGCTTCCGCTGTTGCAGGCATACGTTCAATCAGGTGCTGGAAGGTTTCTTGGGTAGTGGCAGCCCATTCTTCACGGAGTGTTCCACTGAGCAGAGGTATCGATGTTGGTCGGTAACGCCTAGCACGAAGTTTGCGTTCCAAAACATCCCAAAGGTCTTCTATAGGATGCAGGTCAGGACTATGTGCACGCCAGTCCATTCAGGGATATTATTGTCGTGTAGCCACTGCGCTACAGGCCGTGCATTATGAACGGTTGCTGGATCGTGTTGAAAGATGCAATGGCCGTCCCCGAATTGCTCTTCAACAGTCGGGAGCAAGAAAGTGCTTAAAACATCAACGTACGCCAGTATTGTGATAGTGCCAAGCAAAACAACAAGGGGTGCAAGCCCCCTCCATGAATAACACGACCACACCATAACACCACCGCCTCCGTATTTTGCTGTTGGCACTACACATGCGGGCAGATGACGTTCACCAGTCATTCGCTATACCCACACCCTGCTATCGGATCGCCATATTGTGTACCGTGATTCGTCACTCCACACAACGTTTTTCCACTGTTCAATCGTCCAGTGTTTACGCTTCTTACACCAAGCGAGGCGTTTGGCATTTACCGGCGTGATTTGTAGCTTATGAGCAGCCGCTCGACCATGAAATCCAGGTTTTCTCACCTCCCGGCTAACTGTCTTAGTATTTGCTGTGGATCCTGATGCAGTTTGGAATTCCTGTGTGATGGTCTGGATAGATGTCTGCCTATTACACATTACGACCCTCTTCAAACTGTTGGCGGTCTTTGTCAGTCAACAGACGAGGTCGGCCTGTACGCTTTTGTGCTGTATGTGTCCCTTCACGTTTCCACTTCACTATCACATCAGAAACCGTGGACATAGGGATGTTTAGGAATGTGGAAATCTCGCGTGCAGACGTATACGGAGTATCTGGCAGTAGATGACAGCACAATGCACCTAATAAGAAAAACATGTTTTTGGGGGTGTCCGGATACTTTGGATCACACAGTGTAGTTGTGCCACGCTAGGGCTGTTACACTTATCAGTAATATTTTCTTAAACCCCGTGAGAAATTTACTACTACGAGGCGCATTGCCTGTAACATTATTGGAAAAATGTGTAATATTATGTTTGTATTGAACAACGGTTTACTTTGACATAGTGAACCGAAAAGAGTATCCTCACTGTTGTTATACAGCAGCCCTTTTTTTTAATTACTGTGTGAAACCGAGATTATTATTTCCTGTGACTTATCATTTGGTATTTTTCGGTTTGTTAGCGGCGTTCGGAGCGGCGGAACACTCTTCAATGCAGTCAAGATGCGAGTTCTAGAGCCCCCAGTACGATCCTTATTTTGGTAACAATTTTTCAGGGAATATTTATTTGAGGCCCCTTGTATTGGTGGTTCGTCAGATACAAGGCAGAGAGGTCGGACAAAATTTGGAAACACGCGAGAAATGAATCCTTGAATAAAATGCAGAAGCTAGCCAATCCTGCAGTTTTCGCTGTTTTATTTTACCACAGACGGCACCTGTACAATGTCCTATATACGTAGTAAGTGTCAATCGTGGTCAAGACAATGTTCTGCGTAATGAGTGCATTGTGTCGGAGCTCGGTGCATTCTAACATGGGTAAACTGTTGATGTTCGTAGATGTGTGGTCGCGTGACAAAGGCCGCCAAAGTGTTTGGCGTTCCAAGCGACACCGTATCGAAGATTTACATCGCATACAAGAAAAGCGGAAAAATATCATCCGTTAAGACACAACGGACGATAGTCTGTGTTAGGGACTGTGACGAAAAATAAGAGGACTACAGCTGCAAAAGTCAGCACGCAACTGTAAATCGCACTCACTAACCAGTCAACACCGAAACAACACGAAGGAAGCTACAGAATCTGGGAACTGCAGGGGGAAGTGGAATTCCAAAACCACTCGTCAGTAATGCAGATGTGCACAACAGGAAAACGTAGTGCCGAAGCCATGGTGCAATGGAAGTAAGTGATTTGGTCGGAAGAGCGTTCTTTCACACTGTTTCCAACTTTACATCCCTAGTGAGACAGGGCGGGGGGGTTAGGTGACGATTTATTCAGCCATATGGTGGGATTCCATAGGCCCCGTGGTTAGTCTGCAAGGTCGCGTTACTGTCAATGATTGTGTCAGTCCCATCTCACGGTACAATGTTTGTTACTCAATGTTGACGCTGTGTTCCAAGTTGACAGGCCCCCTGTTCACACAGTTCGCATCGTCCAGAACTTTGCTTTGTGAGCACGAGGTGAACTGTCGCATCTCCCCTGGACACCACAGCCAATAGATCTCAGTGTTACTGATCCTTTGTTACCTACTTTGGAGAGAAGTGTGCGTGATCGCTATCCACATCCACCATCATTACCTAAACATGCGACTATTATGCAGCTAGAATCTACATCTACATTTATACTCCGCAAGCCACCCAACGGTGTGTGGCGGAGGGCACTTTACGTGCCACTGTCATTACCTCCCTTTCCTGTTCCAGTCACGTATGGTTCGCGGGAAGAACGACTGCCGGAAAGCCTCCGTGCGCGCTCGAATCTATTTTACATTCGTGATCTCCTCGGCAGGCATAAGTAGGGGGAAGCAATATATTCGATACTCACCCAGAAACGCACCCTCTCGAAACCTGGACAGCAAGCTACACCGCGATGCAGAGCGCCTTTATTGCAGAGTCTGCCACTTGAGTTTGCTAAACATCTCCGTAACGCTATCACGCTTACCAAATAACCCTGTGACGAAACGCGTCGCTCTTCTTTGGATCTTCTCTATCTCCTCTGCCAACCCGACGTGGTACGGATTCCACACTGATGAGCAATACTCAAGTATAGGTCGAACGAGTGTTTTGTAAGCCACCTCCTTTGTTGATGGACTACATTTTCTAAGGACTCTCCCAATGAATAATCTGGCACCCGCCTTACCAACAATTAATTTTATATGATCATCCCACATCAAATCGTTCCGTACGCCGTATGCTACAACATTCCCTTGAAAACCATACAGGGCCTGTATTTATCCATTCAGAGACGACTAAAAGCTCTTTTGAATGCCTACGGTTATCCTACATCATATTAAGCATGACAGTGTGTTGCGTTTTTCGTATTTCCGTATTTCTGTCCAACCCTCTATAAAAAAGTTAATGACTAAGCGCTCGGGAGCTGAGGACGTTCCTTAACTTTCGAACAAATTCAAGACTCATTTCACTTTTAAGAAAGAGAGCTTCCGCATGTTACATATACTCGTATTTTTAAAAAAGACGGACGAGATTTACTTAACTGTATTCCGTTATCGAATCAGCCACAAACAAAAGACAAACAACAGATGCTGTAAGTAAAAAGGATGATCAGTAGAATATCATGCACAGCATAGTAGCTCATATCATGAGAGAAATCTCGGACGAGCCTTGACACTGTATTCAGATAAAATAAAATCCGCTTCATCAAAAGTATCTATCTTGTCAATGACGACATTCTAGTCTGACGAAATACTGCCACTGTATTTCACTAGCTCTGTTCTCACAGCGTATTAATGTTTAGCAACAATATCGACATATCTTGCGAAGTAATGGCAAAAAGAATAATAGTTGTTAATATCTAGTTTCGTGTGCGTCAGTCACACCGTAAAATGCTTGGGAGATGCGAAACCCGTTGATTACAGGGCTTAAGACAACCGTAATATTTGAATCCATGTCAGTCCACGTACCATTTGTATGTAGGATATCTGTTTTCGTTTAAGTTACCAACAAATTTCTGGTGGTGATAAAGGATATGGAAGCTCACTGACTAGTAAGAACGACAGCACATTATTTAAATCTTACAGGTTGTTAAGATGCTGAATCGCCTAATAATTTCGCCAGTAATTATCTTCAGTTGAACATATTTTAGGGGATTACCAGGCTTTTTATGAAGATTTTACCTAAAACGACAATGTAAACGAAACAGGAATTTTTTCTGAGTTAAAACGACATCGTTTTAATTATGTTCGGTAGAAATGGAGTTTATAAACAACACGTGGATTACCGTAAAGAATCGTCTCTAGTAAATTTAGATCCATCTGTCAGAAGAACGTGGTTCTGTTCTAAAAGTTAGTGGATTCTGTCATGGTTGATCAACGACAGGGTGAAACACTATTATTATGGGGCCTAAGGAGGATGCAGTGTCTCTGCACAACCAACTTCTATATGAAAATGACAAATGGGAACCTGCTGCGACTGCTGTAATGTAATAAATCGCCATGAGCAGGATATGTACAACAAAAACCACAGTAAGTGCGTGAAATCGGTGCGATTTGTTTGTTCTTCAAGCAACTTTTTGTCCTTTACAAAAGATCAGTTCAAAGGGAAAGAAATGACACGTTACGCCTTCAGTAAAACTCTAAAATCAGTATAATTTTCTCGCCTACCGGTTTAGAAGTGCTCAACGCTTCTCCTCCCCTCTCCCGCATATACACACAGCATCGAACAGCTTATACATCTCGCGTGCAGCGCGTGAACATTTAAGGAGACAAATCTCATGACTGGCATAATCGGTTATGAAATACTACAAAAAATCCCACAAAATTTTGTAAATACGCAAAGAAGTTAAATATCAAACGATAAGGAAAGGACCGAGAAAGCGAAGCAACTAAAGACAACGGACGCCACTGTGAGCATACGGTTCACCGAAAGCCATTGCTGTAGAGCCCAGGTATAATCGATGTTCAAGAGGGCAGGAGGGGGGGGGGGGGGGGGGGGGGGCATGTGAGACGACTAACAGGATTTGTTCTTTTGAGAGTGTCGTCACAGACAAAAGCAAATAAAGTCATCTATGGCCTAGGTAAGTATTAGGCTTACTTTAATGACAACCACCCCAGCTGTATTAATACGCGTTCACTGGTAGTACACTTGACAAGAAATGAAAATCCTTACACAGTGCTTTAGTGGCTTTTACTGAAATATTACTCATTATGTGGGACCCATACCACGTCTCATTGGGAGATGACATCAAACGCACTAACAGAGAGAGAGAGAGAGAGAGAGAGAGAGAGAGAGAGATGCTAGTTTTATTCTAAATGGTGTGTGGCACAGACAATGAAAAACTTGAAGTAGTTGATATAGGGAGAAATACTTCCCACAACAGACCACTGCAAAAAAAATGCAAGAACATGTATTCAGTTCGTACCATTGTTAGGGGGCGATGGAAATAAAATTAATGGTTAAAAACAGCTCACGAAGAACTTTCTGAGAAGTATGTTTAACGCAAACCCTGTATAAAGTAGAAAGACGTACGGAACGGTAGAAAATAAATTAACCTCCTATTACGCACATTACAGCGTTTGTACAGTAGCCTCGGCAGGTATGTTCAAAACATGGGTGCTGCTGGTTCATCACACCAGCTGGATCCGCAGACCTGTTCAGCGAGTTTGCCTACCCATATTAGGCAAAGGATTATTAACGACACGAGACAACAGCCATTAAATGTTCACGTGCGATTTTGTTTACAGAGTGCGTGTCGGATCTCTGGTCGCCGTCTGATATCAAGCGGCGATTACCGAGAGTAAATCTTAAGTGCTTAAGGCGGTAAATGTAAGGAAATCCAAAAGTCTTCTACTGCCACCATGCTGAACTTTATGCGACGGTGGAAAGCATAGTCACAGCCTACTGTCTGTTTTTTGGAAGGGCTATCGCACTCTGCTGTGGAATTCTCCGCAATGTACTTTCTCCCACGAGTGACGGCCTACCAAGATATGCAGGAGAGCCTCTGAAGCTTCGGAAAGATGAAGCGGTAGGAGTGAAACTCCGAATGCAGTTTGTGGCTGCATCGTTCATTCCGTAAGAGCATAATCCGCTATGGCAAGGTGGTGGGGTCGAGTGCCGATCCTGTACGACGTTTTGCTTTACTTTACGATTGGATACCGTAAGGCAGAGTTAGTTTGGGATCCGTAATTGCTTAGATTACACACGTAGCTCGTCGATATCTAATTTGAAGCATACGCGTTTTGAAAAAGTCCACAAAAAGACATTAAGGAAGAACGTGTGTAATACATGTAATGTTGAACTGCATGTGCAACTGAAGTTATTGGAAATATTAAGAAGTTAGTGAATAGTCGAAACTGAGGGCAGAGAATTGTGGTACTGCAAGAACAATAAATTTGTTGGCAGAATCTGTTATTTCTTGTTAGTAGGTAATAACTTAACCTCTCGGTTTTGAACACTGAATTCATATCAGATCACAGTTTCTTTCCGCTATCACGTACAGTTTTGTCACAATATGACTTCATTATAAACTATATGATTAGCAAAAACCATGTAAAGGGATTTGTTTTCACTATGAATAACGTTTATTGAAGCATAAATATGAAAACAGGTCGTAATTTCAGCGGCTGTCTATTGGTTTATACGAGGGTGAGTCAAATGAAAACCTTAAATATTTTTTTAAATATTATTTATTGTGCAGAAGTGGTACAAAGCTGTATCACTTTTCAACATAATCTCCCCCACGCTCAATTCAAGTCCTCCAGCGCTTACAAAGTGCAAAAATTCCTTTAGAAAAAAAAATTCTTTTGGTAGTTCGCGCAACCACTCGTGCACCGCGTGGTGTACCTCTTCATCAGAACGAAACTTCTCTCCTCCCACTGCGTCTTTGAGTGGTCCAAACAGCCGGCCGGGGTGGCCGAGCGGTTCTAGGCGCTACAGTCTGGAACCGTGCGACCACTACGGTCGCAGGTTCGAATCCTGCCTCGGGCATGGGTGTGTGTGTGATGTCCTAAGGTTAGTTAGGTTAAATTAGTTCTGCGTTCTAGGGGACTGATGACCTCAGATGTTAAGTCCCATAGTGCTCAGAGCCATTTGAACCATTTTTTTGGTCCAAACATATTGAAATCACTTGAGGCAAGGTCTGGTGAGTATGGTGGATGAGGAAGACACTCAAAATGCAGGTCTGTGATTGTTGCAACTGTTGTACGGGCAGCGTGGGCCCTTGCATTGTCATGTTGCAAAAGACACCTGCTGACAGCAATCCACGTCGCTTTGATTTGATTGTAGGTCGCAGATGGTTTTTTAGGAGATCTGTGTATGATGCACTAGTGACAGTGGTCCCTCTAGGCATGTAATGCTCCAAAATGACGCCTTTTTCGTCCCAAAAGAGAGTCAGCATAACCTTCCCTGTTGATGGTTCTGTTCGAAACTTCTTTGGTTTTGGTGATGAGGAATGGCGCTATTCCTTGTTCGCTCTCTTCGTTTCCAGTCGGTGGAAGTGAACCCAGGTTTCGTCCCCAGTAACGATTCTTTTAAGGAAGCCATCACCTTCTCGTTCAAAGCGCCGAAGCAGTTCTTCACAAGCATCAACACGTCGTTCTCTCATTTCAGGAGTCAGCTGCCGTGGCACCCATCTTGCAGACATTTTGTGAAACTGGAGCACATCATGCACAATGTGATGTGCTGACCCACGACTAATCTGTAAACATGCTGCAATGTCATTCAGTGTCACTCGGCGGCTTCCTTCACTATGGCTTCACCAGCTGCAATGTTCTGTGGAGTCACAACTCGTTGTGTCTGGCCTGGACGAGGAGCATCTCCCACTGAAGTCACACCATTTGCGAACTTCCTACTCCATTCGTAGACTTGCTGCTACAAACATGCATCACCGTACAGACCCTTCATTCGTCGATGAATTTCAATAGGTTTCATACCTTCATTACGCAGAAACCGAACAACAGAGCGCTGTTCTTCCCTGGTGCAAGTCGCAAGAGGGGTGGCCATCTTTAGACTGATACTGCGACGGTATGTGTGTGTCTGCATTATGCTGCTACCTACAGGCCATTCTGCACGCTGTTTGTAGCACGCTTACCAACTTCCAGGATAACGGCGCGAAATTTCGATTTGTTATTACAAATTTAAGGTTTTTATTTGACTTACCCTCGTACGTAGGGACTCCAAAAAGTAAGTTACGCCTGTCGACCCACGTTAAAACCATTACGCAAACAGGGTGCCTGTAAGAAGAGAGTACACGTTTCGTGTGTTCTACAGACACAGTTCTGCTGTAGTACGAGTACTGCGTGCCCCACAGCGTGCAAGTGACATTGCGCAGCAATTGGAATCGTACTCCAAAGCTGAAGCGCGAGGGCCAGCAGATTCAGAGTGGGGTAGCATTGGCCTGCCATGATAATGTTCAGCTTAGTTTTTGAAAACCCTTCGTACTACCTTTCTTACCCTTAAGGTAACTATTACAGCTTTTTTTGCAGATGAATAGCACATCTCTGTGAAGTAAGTAACAGTTGTCTCTCATCATGTTACTATTCCGGCAGCTCTGACACTGTATTTGCACGACTTTGATGCTTTTTTTTTTAATTTCTTGTTGTTCAATGGCCAGGTGGAAGTATTTAAATTGGATGTAACTTCGGCGATTTGCATGGCCCTAATCAAGCCCACGCATCCAACTAGAGAAAAGGGACCGACAATTTAACGTGGAATCCGAACGACGTGTGTTTCCTGGCGACTCCTAAAAGCGTTGAGAGGCGAGGTGGAAGCTACACTAAGGGTAGACTCAAAATTTTCGTGGTCCGGCCGCTATTCGATCCCGCAACCGCTTCTGTTCGGTGAAGGAACCCGTCGCAGAGGTATCAGAAACGTTCCACCTTTGGGCATGCCTTTCACAAACTCTTTAACTTAGCGAATAGAGATGGTAATAGATTCTTTTCGAATCCAAGAGGTTCTTGCTAGCATAAAACTGTTTGACAGCAGTTACGATATTTAGTAGCCAGTGCGCACACACACACACACACACACACACACACACACACACATATTGAGAGGTGGTACTATTCATCGAGACAAGAAAGAGAAATAAGTCCAATAAACATGGGTCTGGAAATGCATACTTTCTGAGATAAATACGTGTTTACATGGTGTCCAACGTGCATGACAATGCACCTCCCTGCCCTCCGACGTAATGAATGACGTACCCTTTGAAGTACGAACGGTGGTGGTTGTACCAGCTGACACGCATTGTACATACGACCCTCTAGTGTCCGCACATCGTTGGCTGGCGTGGCGTAGACTAATTCCTTCAAGTGTCCCCATAACCGAAAGTCTAGGGGGATTGCCGTCTGGGGAACAAGCAGGCCAAGGTGTGCCCGCCCCCGCCCCCTCCCCTCTCCCCCGACCAATCCAGCAGTCTCGAAATGTCTGCGTCAGATGTTTGCGCAAATTGTGAAAAAAGTGTGCTGGCGCGCCATCATGCATGAACCACGTTTGCATCCGTAGCTGCAAAGGCACAGTCTCCAGCAAGATAGGCAATACATTAATCAGAAAGTCCAGATAACGCGCCCTAATCAAGCTTTTTGGTAGCACGTATGACCCTATTAACATAGCGACAAATACGCCTGCCCATACATTGACTGAGAATCAGTATTGATGCCGTCTTTCCTGAATTGCTTGAGGATTTACATCCACCCATTCATGTTGGTTATGGAAATTCACAGCGCCATCTCATGTGAACCCTGCCTCATCGGTAAATAAAATCTTGGATGCGAACAGTGAATTGTAGCACACTTCTGCAACAGCCATTGTCAGAACCACCGTCTGCCATGATGATCCTGTGGCCGAGGGCCCCGAACGCGCTGTAGATGATACGGGTACAGCAATTGCTCATTAAGTACCACCCTGAGTGGGACACGCCTTCTGCTGCTGTTGCTGATGCTAATCGTCGCACACTGGTCCCGGGGGCTTTTCCACCGAACGTAGCACACGCTCCTGCACGTCAGGCGTGCGGACTGTGCGGTTCCTCTTCCACTGTCAGTCTCCTGAGGTGCAACGGTACATGTCTCCCTCAGATGCTGGAAAAGTCTGCCGAGCAGCTTCTCAGAGGGCACTCTGCAGTGTGGATATTTTTCAGTGTAGAGGGCACAAGCTCAAAGGCTACGTCTACTTGCTAAACCATAGCAGAATATCATATCTGCCATTTCATTTGTCTAGTAGTAGGCTTCCAACGCTAACAAGTGACGGAAGGGAGGAAACGTAAATGTACTACACCATTTGTAGGTACGAACAGCGCTATAACAGTAAATCCAAGTGAATCCGCCTTTGGAAGAATGCAAAACAGCACGATGCGTACCCAGGGTTGACAGTACTGTACAATAAAGCACACAAACACGACGAAAACTAGCGTAACCTACAACAGGACTCTAACACCACACCACCGAGCGCAGACCACCTAATGGTCGGTAGAGTACTGTGAGTAAGACGTCATGATACCCTGTCGATACATTTGATGCAGCGCCACTGCAACGATTCTGCTAAGATCCGCAACCAGGCATCGCATAGCACTTCCTATAAAGAAGTGTTTATCTCGGAAAGTATGTGTTTCCAAATCCATGTTTGTTGGATTTATTTTTCCTGTTCCGATGAGTACTACCACGTCCCAAAAAGTAGTCGATAATTTTTGAACATATATATAGGGAGAGAGATACAGAATAATGTTTTTATGTTTTAGATAAAAGCTGTAGGTGGCAAAGAGGCTCACGCATTGCTACTAATTGTCATGACCTTGGACGTAATTTTCAACGTGATTCGGAAGTTTTTTTCTTTTAATGGAAACCCTAATATTTAAGATTTGAATATAGCGTCAAATTTTAACTTATAAAGTGATACATTATTCGAAGTCATGGCTAGTTCAATGAAGGCCTAATAAGCAGATGTGTTTTTAGCTCTAGCAGGGATTAACTTATAATAGAGGAAGGATACAGAAAAATACAGTGTTAGATACAAATTGGAAAGGGCATCCCGAAGAACGAGAGGCGGCTTGTAAATGAATTTGTGTTTGTTCTGCTTTGCAAATGCCACAATAACATTTATACACTGTGATGCGTTTACTTTTGCCAATAAACACGTTAAGAGTTCGAATCTGTTCGCTCTTTACAAATTCGAAATCTGGGATTCCGTGAAACAAAACTCAACCTTCGAATGAATTTCGATATTCATCTTTAAAATTTTGGTTACTGGTTATACGTAACCCCTTAGGTCCCTTCCAATCTGCATCGAATATTTTATTTTGCTGTAGCCTTCCTCCATTCAGAGTTAATCCCTGCTACAACTACAAACATATTTGCTTATTTGACCTAGATTGAACCTTGCCATGATCTTGAATAATGTGTCATTTTAAACGCAAAATTTGCCGCTCTGTTCAAATCTTAAATCAAACATTAAGGTTCCCACTAAACAAATGACTTTAACCTCCCAATTAACTTGAAAGTCACATTCTAGTAGCAATACGTGACCCTCTCTGTCACTTGCAACTTTCAGATAAAACATTTAGCTGTATTATCTCCGCCGACCGTGGTGGCCGAGCGGTTCTAGGCGCTCAGCCCGGAACCGCGCGACTGCTACGGTCGCAGGTTCGAATCCTGCCTCGGGCATGGATGTGTGTGATGTCCTTAGGTTAGTTAGGTTTTAGTTGTTCTAAGTTCTAGGGGACTGATGACCGCAGCTGTTAAGTCCCATAGTGCTCAGAGCCATTTGAACCATTTGTATTATCTCTATCCCGATTTACCGATTCACTCCTCATAAGTGGAGGAGGGAGGGAAAGTTACAAACTTAGAGGAAAGGGAAAATGGTACAAAATCAACATAAATATTGATTACTTATAAAGTTACCCTTGAAGAAATTGCCTTTACAACAGTTCAACGAGTAAATGTGAACTCACTGCGATAGATGTCATTTCACTGCGGTAGATGTCATTTTCACGACCTCCTTTTATACGAACAGATGTAATATGAAATTTAAGAGGTCCCGATGATTATTCTGAACTATTCTCGTGAAAGATTATCATAACAGGCAATGTTAACCACTTACACACTCTTCATAGCAAGAGAGTAGTATAACTACCATCAACAATAAACTTCATAAATATCGATTTACTTGTGGAGATTGCCATTTTACTCCATTTCTTTTGCCATTTTACTCGATTTCTTCACTTCATATATACTAGAATGGTCAGCAGAAAACCTACATATGGATTGTGTTTCTGTGAAATAGTATTGCGGAATGCAACTGACATGATCTACGCATGTGATACTCCTTTTCACTGACAGGATAACAACCACTTCACAGTCCTGTGCCACGTGAAACTGCCGCAGAAGACCCTGGCAACGTAGTGCGCCAGAAGCACTTTCGAGCAACAACTTTTAGTGGGTTGACAGGTAGATAACTCGAAATGTTGGAGCGTATACGCCTACAACTATAAAGCTATAAACAGAGATGACACTCCTGTCGCTGTTTAAACAGAAATCTGGGAAAATGTCACTGAAAGTGTTGTAGGTTGTTAAGTCAAAAAAGAATATGTATAGTTCAGAAGTAAGTTACTATCTTGGAAAAGGATAAACGAGGGGGGTGGGGGAGAGGGAGAGAGCTATTAGATGTACATGAAGCTGACACAGCCATATAATCTAAATTAATGCACTTTTCCGTCGAGCTCACAATAATTCATTTTTGAGCACTGTAATTTTTTTCAATGAAATTCTAGTGCGAAACATTACTGATGTGATACTAACCGTGTTACATCTAAATTGAAAGGGACTATCACTAAAAATTAGTGAACAACAAAATGCAAAATACAAATGTATCAAGAGCGGCACAGATAATCCACAACTCATTGTTACAAACCTCTCCCGCATTCAACAGAATAACGTGCTTGTATCATAAGCAGTGCCCCAAGATACACTAGCACCGCGGGCATTCATTCACACACAATATCGCCTTGACACTTAAGGAGGTATTAAAAAAATTCGCCGAACGACTGTACAGGAACTTTAGACACTAATAATCCCTTCACCCTAAACCTGTGAAGCTATGATTACAACCATAGGTGGAAACATAATCGCCCAGAAACACTCCCTGCTAGCGACAACTGGCCACCTATCGATAATACAAGCCCATAAAAAAAGAAAATTCTGGTGAACCTATGGATTACTGCAGAACGAACTGGCAATGCCAGCTGAATGTACCCACGTGACCATCCGGCAAAACGCAGGGAAGCCGTACAGCACACTAAACATAAACAAAAACCTAACAAAACCGCACATATTGGACCATCGATTTATGAGAACCATGGCATGTTACAGGTACGCATCTGGCCCAGGGGACATCATCATAGGTGCCCAACCCAGCAGTACTCCTCTTCGATTGGACTGATGAATGGTACTGAGCATTGCACGATACCCAATAACTAACCACAACCTTACCATTGCATGATCTGTACACAAGAACGCAACTGCTCTTACTACCAGCCCAGACTATAGCAGAGTCTCCCCCCCCCCCCCCCCCCCCCCTGGCGCTTACCTCGCACTTTCTTATCCTCTGCTCTCAAACCTACCACGCTTCGTTCGCTTTTCGACCACTTCTCCTAGATGGGCCAGTATTAGTTTGTGAGACATTTACTTGATTCGAAAAGGCAGAGAAAATTGTTCTGACTGCCTTCGATATGTGCTCGGTTTTTAGACGTACACTGGATTCAGCGACTAACTTAGCTTCTGTTTTCGGCTAATCGCAGGTACGTAATAACCAATACAACAGGTAAATTCCCTTCAATGGGATACCCAGTATGCTTGATGTGAACCACTATCAGATAGAGAGCACTAATAATATCCGAGCTGATAGGATACTTTAATTTGAGAGAACACGAATGTGTCGTATCGGGAGTGACGCAAAAGCGACGAGTGGAATTTTCTCGCGAAGAGCCCCCCCCCCCCCGAACACACACACAACTTCTGAGAGCAAACAGTGATATCCGTGCATTCCAGGTGACGCTGTGATATGACAACGGCAGCCGCACAAATCTGCCTCCGGATTGAGGGATTAACAGAATCTTGGACCACAGACGAATCGCACGTAAACCATTATCTCAGAGCTAAGAGATAAAACCTTTCTCTGAAGCTAAAGCTAAGAGGACAGAAGGTCGTTTCACGACTATCAGAAGTTATTTTCTTGCGGCGAGGCAAACGAGCACCCACGCACGTCACCGACTTCCCACGCAGATCCGGTAGACTTCGTTCGTGGATCTCTCTTGAATATGTGACGCACGTAGCGGCAGTAGCAGCTTGCTAGAATCATTCAGAGTGTCCACGGATAGCTACAGCTTTTGCAACTTCCACAAGCCTGAAACATCATCAAACATATTGCACTAGCTTAACGTCCGCTGCTTCCCTGCACAATTTTTTTTAAGTTTTTTTTAATCGAATTTTTACGTTGTTCAAAAATTACAATACGTTGTAAACTTGTCACGCTAATTAAGGTCATAGAAGCATGGTCTTCCCCTTCTGTACTCCCGACCAAAAAGCAGTTCTGGTAGCTGGAGTCCAAGGGTTTTGTTAATCATGCCTTTTGAGGTGATATTCCCATATAAACTTTCATCCCCTAACACACAGTTCTTTATATCTAACCGGAAAGTGAAATACCAATTTTCAAACATTTACTTTAAAATTTTTTTACTATAGCGAAATATTTTCTTAAAAATTTTCATCACCTTAGGAATAGCATTTCTAAAAACCGCAAAACAATATTTTATTTCTAACAGAGAAACTAAATACTAATTATCAGAGCTTTAGCTCTTAAAAGGCTTTCATAATAAAATACTTTCAGTTTCATAAAACGTTTCAACCCATATTTCACTCCCTTAGTGATTGAGTTTCAAAACGCACCAACATTTTTTTATTTCTAACCAAGAAGTGAAATACCAAGTTCCGTAGACGCAGCTTTAAAATGCTTTAATAGTTGATTAATAATGATTTATTTTCAAAAACACTCACTATTTTACATCTTTGGTTGTCGAATTTCCAAAAATACTGAAACACGTATTTTTTTTAAACTTCCTGGCAGATTAAAACTGTGTGCCCGACCGAGACTCGAACTCGGGACCTTTGCCTTTCGCGGGCAAGTGCTCTACCATCTGAGCTACCGAAGCACGACTCACGCCAGGTACTCACAGCTTTACTTCTGCCAGTATCTCGTCTCCTACCTTCCAAACTTTACAGAAGCTCTCCTGCGAACCTTGCAGAACTAGCACTCCTGAAAGAAAGGATATAGCGGAGACATGGCTTAGCCACAGCCTAAGGGATGTTTCCAGAATGAGATTTTCACTCTGCAGCGAACCTTGCAGGAGAGCTTCTGTAAAGTTTGGAAGGTAGGAGACGAGATACTGGCAGAAGTAAAGCCGTGAGTACCGGGCGTGAGTCGTGCTTCGGTAGCTTAGATGGTAGAGCACTTGCCCGCGAAAGGCAAAGGTCCCGAGTTCGAGTCTCGGTCGGGCACACAGTTTTAATCTGCCAGGAAGTTTCATATCAGCGCACACTCCGCTGCAGAGTGAAAATCTCATTCTGGAAACGTATTTTTTTATTTCTAACTTGGAAACCAAATACCAGTTTTCGTATTTTTTAGCTTTAAAATTACCTTTATACGTACATATTTTCAAACAGCATTCATCCTCTATTTCAGCCCCTTAAAAGTGGAAACTAATCAAAACTTTATGTATTCCGGTTGATGTCACTGATAGTGCATGTAAAGAGGAAGGCGAGAGTTTTTTTTCATAAGAAATGGTAAGAGGCAAAAATCATTCCACGTAATGAAACTAAACCAGATAATGTTCAAAGAGTTAAAGAATACACGGAAAAGTTTCCTACAGTGGCAGCTCACTACTGAAACAAATTCAGACATCATCTGCGCCGTGTATGGGGATAATCCCATTGGACACAACACAGCAAGAAAGTGGTTTTCTCATTTCCGGAGAATCCTTTTGGCATTAGTTACTCTCCACGTTCAGGAAGAACTTCAGGGTTTGATGAAGATCGTTTAAATGCATTAATCCACAATGTTCCACGTCTCTGTTCTGGAGAACCGGTAAATGTGATGCACTGTGATCATTCCACCATCTTGCGATATTTGCAAGCAATGGGGCAGTTTCAAGAAATCTGGAGTGTGGGTACCGCATCTAAGTCAAAAATCGCAAAAATCTGCGGGTGGCGATATCTGCATCTCTGGTTGCTCGTCATCAATTGGCTCGTAAACAACACTCGCCATTCCTAACCCGTGTCGTTATTGGTGACGAGAAAAGGCGTCTGTATGTTAACGTAAGGAAAAATCAAGTGGCTCTGAGCACTATGGGACTTAACTGCTGAGGTCATCAGTCCCCTAGAAATTAGAATTAATTAAACCTAAATAACCTAAGGGCAAAACACACATCCATGCCCGAAGCGGTCGCGCGGTTCCAGACTAGCGCCTAGAAACGCTCGGCCACTCTGGCCGGGTAACATAAGGAAAAGAACCTAACAGTTGAGTCCAAACAAATCATCAACTCGCCTACAAAGACCTGTGCGCATCTACACAAAATAATGTTACGCATCTGGTGGAACAGCGACGGTGTGGTATACTACACTACTGGCCATTAAAATTGCTATACCAAGAAGAAATGCAGATGATAAACGGGTATTCATTGGACAATTATATTATACTAGAACTGACATGTGATTACATTTTCACGCAATTTGGGTCAATATATCCTGAGAAATCAGTACCCAGAACAACCACCTCTGGCCGTAATAATGGGACTTGGTACGCTTGGGCATTGAGTCAAACAGAACTTGGATGGCGTGTACAGGTACAGACAGCTGCCCATGCAGCTTCAACACGATATCACAGTTCATCAAGAGTAGTGACTGGCGTATTGTGAAGAGCTAGTTGCTCGGCCACCATTGACCAGACGTTTTCAGTTGATGAGAGATCTGGATACCGTGCTGGCCAGGGCAGCAGTCGAACATTTTCTGTATCCAGAAAGGCCTGTACACGACCTGCAACATGCGGTCGTGCATTAGCCTCCTGAAATTTAGGGTTTCGCAGGGATCGAATGAAGGGTAGAGCCACGGGTCGTAACATGTGAAATGTAACGTCCACTGTTCAAAGTGCCGTCAATGCGAACATGTGGTGACCGAGACGTGTAACCAATGGCACTCCATACCATCACGCCGTGTGATACGCCACTTTGGCGATGACGAATACACGCTTCCAATGTGCTTTCACCGCGATGTCGCCAAACACGGATTCGACCATCATGAAGCTGTAAACAGAACCTGGATTCATCTGAAAAAATGACGTTTTGCCATTCGTGCACCCAGGTTCGTCGTTGAGTACACCATCGCAGGCGCTCCTGTCTGTGATGCAGCGTCAAGGGTAACCGCAGCCATGGTCTCCGAGCTGATAGTCCATGCTGCTGCAAACGTCGTCGAACTGTTCGTGCAGATGGTTGTCGTCTTGCAAAGTCCCGATCTGTTGACCCAGGGATCGAGACGTGGCTGCACGATCCGTTACAGCCATGAGGATAAGATGCCTATCATCTCGACTGCTAATGATACGAGACAGTTGGGATCCAGCACGGCGATCCGTATTACCCTCCTGAACGCACAGATTCCATATTCTGGTAACAGTCATTGGATCTCGACCAACGCGAGCAGCAATATCGGGATACGATAAACCGCAATCGCGGTAGACTACAATCCGACCTTTATCAAAGTCGCAAACGTGATGGTACGCATTTCTCCTCCTTATACGAGGCATCACAACAACGTTTCACCAGGCAACGCCGGTCAACTGCTGTTTGTGTATGAGGAATCGATTGGAAACTGTCCTCATGTCAGCACGTTGTAGGTGTCGCCACCGGCGCTAACCTTGTGTGAATGCTCTGAAAAGCTAATCATTTGCATATCACAGCATCTTCTTGCCGTCGGTTAAATTTCGCGTCTGTAGCACGTTATCTTCGAGGTGTAGCAATTTTAATGGCCAATAGAGTACAAATTGCCTCCACGAGGAGACTTTTATTGGCAACAACTGAGATGTGTTGCAGAGGCAATCCACGAACATCTACAAGGAAGACTGCCTGAAGTGATGCTACTTCACGATAACGCCCGCCCACATTCTGTTAATCTGACAAAAAATAATATACCGGAGTTGATTTGGCAAGTCATTCCTCACCCACCTTATTCAACTGATATTGGGGCCTCAGGTTTTCATCTTTTGCGCTCTGTATCTAACAACCTTCCAGAAACTTCCTTTCTGGATGAAAATGCACTCCAATAATTGATGGACGACTACTTATCCTGGAAACGACATGCTTTCTACAGACGCGGAATCGAAAAATTACCCCAGCACTGGCAGACTATCCTACACTGTTAAGGAGAATATATTATTGAAGACTACGGTTTCTGTGACATCTATATGTTGTGTTAAACTTATAAAAAACGCTACTAACTTATGCACCAACCCAGTATTTCTGAAAGTTAGCGCGCGCGCGCCAGAGGCACTATTTGTTTGTTATCTACAAGAGTGTAGAAGAGGGCAAATAAATCTAATACGTGAGTCTATGGCCAGAGCTATCGAACACCGATTAATACAAAGACAGTCATCAGAAAAAGGATGTTATCTCTGATAGCAGAAGCTCTACAGCAGAGAACCATAATTGTATTTTACATAGGATAAGTCTTCCGAACTTTTTTTAAGACACGTCACATGTGTTTCATGTTCACGAGCAGCAACTGTTTTTTTTTTTTTTTGACGACTGTCCTCATTTTCATTACTGTTTTCGTATACATTGCTTTTCACGTTCCATAACACTGACCGTAGATGTATTGCATTTGTGAAGTTCATTGTTCTCTTACTGTACTGGTGATCGACAATAAAATATTACGGTGACGAGTACGTGATTCCTTGAGTCCTTCCACCAAACCGTTGGAAAGTCAGGTACCAAGAAGCATTTCAGTGAGAAGCGTACTTTTTAAAAAGAACACATCAAACTTGAATATGAATCACCGGTAGCCAAAACCCAAAGAGTGACAGCAGTGCCGGCTCGTAGGTACACATTCTCGGTATTCACAAATTTTTTAATTCAGTTAAATATGAGAGTGCGAAATTAATAGCATCTGCTGTATAACAGCTATGCTCATCAACATATTTATAAAAACTTCAGCCACTGCCAATAATAATAATAATAATAATAATAATAATAACATGCCTAACTTGTCAGAGTAGGATGAACTGTTTTTGTGAAATTATTGTTGTTTTACACATAAGTACAGTTTATGGCAACAACGAAATAATGTTTAAGGTTTCGCTACTCTCCGTTTCGCATTTTTGTGAAAGTGGGATTTTTCGTGCTTTTTATTTTTCGGAATATTGTACAATATCCCTAATTCGTATGTTAGTTAAATTATTAATTTATGGGCTGAAAATCAAGCATTCTGACGTTGCACCCACATAACGAGTTACGATTATTATACACTTCTTTGTTAAATATTCGCTTGTAGTTACGCTTATCTGATTTCGTCACTTTCTCAGACAACGAATCTGATCTGGAATGCTCTAGTTTCCTTGTGGCTAACTTTTCCTGGGATTCTCTTTTCTGTTCATGCTTAATACAGGTTCAACAGAGTTCATGCTGACAGTCCACAGGAAAGCCGACTCCCGCACAGCAGACAACTAACTCCAAACTCAAAAAATGTGTGTGAATTCCTGAGGGACCAAGCTGCTGAGGTCATCGGTCCCTAGACTTCCACACTACTTAAACTAACTTATGCTAAGGATAACACATACACCGTGCCCGAGGGAGGACTCGAACCTCCGGCGGGAGGGGCAGCGCAATCCGTGACACGGCGTCTTGAACCGTGCGGCACTCCAAACCCAAGCTCCCGTTTGCGGAAATGATTAAATTCGAGTAGTACTATCTACCACTAAGGTCACTTCACTAGAATACAAATGAGGCGCTGAGAGCCATAAGGGCCAAAAAGCACAATGTCTCGACCTTCCCTATTCAAATGAACATCAGAGAAACCAATGAGAAGGCTGTTCGTGAATGTTCAAATATATGTACAGTGTAGGCCTACAGTACAGATAATCCGTAAGATCACCAGATGTAAGAAGCACGAATAAATGCTACAGTCTCACAATCGACGATGTGCTTTCTGGTTCTAAGCGCCTCACATGGATTACTGAATGATAAAATCCAAAACTTTATGTATCATGTCTTGTTCAGAATCCCACAAAATAGGTTTTTCTCTCAGTATAACTTTAACATGTACTGATGTCCGATCTAATTCTAGTATATAACGTGTGAATTCGCATATCTGTGGGGTGTGCTACCGCCTAGGGAAATTTATGGAGAACGTAGGTAAATCTGCTGCAGTGTGCTATCACCTGGTGCAATTGACATAAACTAGTAGTTGTGTGGTAAAAGCTAGCAGTGCACGCCATGAACCGTGCACATTGGTTATCAAATCCGAATGCATTCGGCCCGTTAATTTAAATCATGTTTCATTGTTCTCGCATAAATGTGTTCCCAGCACCTGTAGTATAGTTAAAATTTTCGGAAGCAGTTTACTTACTCGAAAAGAAACGCATCCACAAAGCCTAATTTATGTTTATCTTCCTAACGTTTTTCCTCGTGGAATGTAAAGGTAGAACAGCTATAATAATTTCGAGGATTTCGCTTTCATCAACTTTGCGGCAATACTGTGACCCATGTAACACTTCTGCCCACGAAATCTATTGTCGCAAACATTGCCGACCAACGTTCGCCAGCGATGTTTCCACACGTCGCTGCAATTAGAGAGGCCGGCAATACTGACGACCTCTGGCTGCGATTTGTGTGGCTGGTAACGAAGCTCGCCACAATGCCGGGATATACTGTCGGCAATATGCAATTCCTATAGCCTGTGAAACGTTCCTCTTGCAAAGAGAGACGATGTGTAATGCTTCCACAACATTAGCGTTTTATTCTGCCTCATATCTCATGTGGGTCGATAGAATTATAATCTGAACCTTGAACACCTAAGAAACGAGGTGTGAATCCACGTTTGTTCTTTCGAAACTATGCTGCTCTTTGATGACGGGGATTCCTTTGCGCGCACAATGTCAAGGTCTTTAGCGTCAGTTCTAATCTCTTATTAGACGTTTGTGCTTAATAAATAAAATATCAGAATAAAAACTGTGTTCCGGACCAGGACCCCGAACTGAAACCTTGCCTTTCGAGGAAAAATGCATTTTTCAATCAATTTATGAAGTAAACACTGCATCCGAAAACATTCTTTAAACACTGATTTGGTGCTGTTCAAGCAGAAGAAACGACCCATCCTCACAGTTTTACTTCTTGGAACAATTCGCTAATGCTAGTCCCACAGAGTACGGGGGACTGCTGAAGTTTGGAAAGTAGAAGACAGTCGCAGTAGTACTGCGAGTCTTGAATCGTGCGTGGGTAGCTCAGTTGGAAGTAGTGACCTTTGCCTAGGAACGTGAACAACGTTGGAATGTGGGATAGCCTGCGGAAATGTAGCTCAGTTATTAACAGTTAAAATTGTGTTATCTGACGTTCAAACGTTTCCACAAATAACAGTCGCTGCGCTGCGCGCGGCGGCAAATTTATTCAGAGTTCTTAGTGGTTCTGCTGTAAAATTTCCGGCTTTTTAAATACTAAATCCTGCTAATCTTACTTTGTGTTCGGCGAAGCAGCGAGTTTTTCGGTTACCACTGTCTTCCGAATCTCTTGGGAAAAATACACAAGGGTTCTCGTCCGACAAGAATAGTCGTCATGTTCTACCCCGTGTCTTGGAAATCAGTGACTGGTTATACGGTAACTTTGGTACTTATAAAGACATAATGCTGAATTCACCCAGGTAGATAGTGAGCAGTGCGGTGTGTTTGTTAAATTGTATGAGTGTTTTGTTGAGCGAGGCTTTACTGAAAACTCACGTACTGTTTGAATTTCGCCATCGTGACGATTTGTAATGCAAACAGGAAACCTGAAAACTGTTGGGATTTTGAACCTGGCCCCAGAACTCGGAAATGGTTTGGTATAGGTTCGTCTCAAACACGCCCAGACAGGCGTTCCTGAAAAGGCGCCGCCTGTGGGACAGGGAGGTTAGCCGGAACGGGATCGAATCCGCCCGGCGGGCTGACGACGAGTGTCGATGTGCCGGCCAACCTGAACGTTGTTTTCAGACTGTTTCCCTCATCTCAGTAGTTGGATACTGGGCTCGTACCCAAGTCTCGCCTCGATTCGCAAACATTTACAGAAACTTCTGCTCACTTTAACATGGATAACATTACATGCAGATAGTTGGGGCACACATATTCCGTCTTGGATATAATTGGGTGGCGGTAGGAAGGGCATATGGTTCAAATGGCTCTGAGCACTATGGGACTTAACTTCTGAGGTCATCAGTCCCCTAGAACTTAGAACTACTTGGTAACGGATTTGGCGTGGTTAATTTACGGGGTTGCCATATGCCCTTCGCCGGCCGGGGTGGCCGACCGGTTCTAGGCGCTACAGTCTGGAAAAATCCGTTACCAACCCCGCCAAATCCGTTACCAACCACGCCAAATCCGTTACCAACCACGCCAAATCCGTTACCAACCACGCCAAATCCTGCGTCGATGCGGGACAAAGATGCATAAAAGAAGCACAAGTTCTTTCGAAATATGACCAGGTTAAAAAAATATATATTTAAAAGAGGGTCCAGTAGTTGCAGTGTCATAACAGAATGAGGTCGTGAGCAGGTCACGAAACTCGACATGTCGTCCCACATTACGGTATCAGGATGTACAATAGTTATCTACCCAGTACAGAACCCCGCATGGCACTTGTGTAACAAGCCAGGTCACGTTCTCGAAAACTGTCCGCAGTAGGTTTTGTGTTGAGTAATGATCTACAATAACATATAAGACAACCACTGCAGGATATGGCACCCGCAACAGTGAAGCCACCACAATGGAGTGTACAAGACAACCACTGAGCTCATTCGAAGACTTCCCTCCTTTGATTAAAGGAACAAGAAAAGCTTCACTACAGAAAGGGAGGGGTTGCGAGGCAAGCGGGAGCAGTACTCAGTTCCAACCTGTAAGGAAACAGCATAAAAGTAGCTGACGCGAGAATTTGTTACAGAGATACTGCAAGTGCAGGATCATCCCACTCCCAACAAATGTCAGAGCAACAAAAAAAGGGTCACTGGTTCAAATGGCTCCGAGCACTATGCGACTTAACTTCTGAGGTCGTCGGTCGCCTAGAACTTAGAACTAATTAAACTGAACTAACCCAAGGACATCACACACATCCATGGCCGAGGCAGGATTTGAACCTGCGACCGTAGCGGTCGCTCGGTTCCATACTGTAGCGCCTAGATCCGCACGGCCACTCCGGCCGGGACGGCCACTGGGAAAGGAAATTTACTAAGAAGAATATCACAAGCAAGAAGGACGCAGAGGTCTGGTAAATAAGGAACTGACGACCGGACTTGAGATGCTAACAGTGAAAGCTGTGGTAGACCAGAGAGAACGATCAAACGTAACAGACCATCTGATCACAATCCCTAATGGCCGAAGGAATACATCAGGCTGCAACGCAACAACAGCCGATTGAGAGTTCGTCAGCTGAAAATACGATGAAATCATAAAAATGGAATCAAAGCGAAACACGCATCGAGAACTGCCGTCGCTCTCACTGACGCAGAGGAAACCGTTTGAGGGCACTGAGAAATCGCAAACAGTTAGTACTCTATCAAACACCAAAGCGCAGAAAAATGTTCAAAATGGGAGATCATGTAACGTAGCGCACAAATAAAGTACAAAGGCTGGTTTGTTTGGAAAAGCGTTCTGTTTCGGGCAGCCAGAAGTCAGCTGACGAAACTCCTTAATAGATTATGAGGCAAAATGTTTAGCCCTTTCAGTTATTTATTTATCGTATGTCATACGTCGCTATTCTTACTCACTTTATATTTAATTACAAACTGATACCTAAGACACTGAATATAATCGATAGCCCCCCCCCCCCCCCCCCCCCCCCCCCTGTTGCAGCTAGGAAGTCGATGAAGGCTCCCTTGTAAGCTCGAACTAGGCATTATTCTACAAAGCGCTGAATTCTACAATGCGCTGAATTCTTTGTTTCTCAGTAGCGCAGTTGCAGTTTGGAGATGGTATCTTTCTCCATTGGCGGAGGGCGCCAGCACTTCTTCCATGGCCAGTGCGTATAAGGTTTAAAGTTCTCAACAATTTGCGTGACTAACTGAAGCCAGGCGCCTTCGCATTTATGATGAAGCTTTAGCATTTTGGTGGACAGTGTTCTCGCCAGTGTTTCCAGATATTGTGGCGGTGGTCTCGATTTAATGGCAGCCAAACAATCCTTGTCCTAGTAGTCAACAACCTCAAATATTCAAATTACCAGCAAGGCGGTTGGATCTATTGAAGGTTTGGGGGGGGGGGGGTATTGCGGCAGAAAATGTAGGTGACGTAACGCCACAGAATAAAGCTGACTATAGTCCGATTAAAATTGCTTGACAGTTTATGCCTGTCACTTGCCGCTATAGTGATACCACGGCGGCTGCCGACCACCGATCTGTTACAGGTGACACACGAACACGGCTGTTCCTTCAGAAACGCTGTTAATGTGTAACGCAGAGCAATGCTAGAAATGGCAGCCACGATGTAGCTCGGAAATGGGAGATACTCTATCGACAGCTAATTTTAAGTAACCAACGATTCAATTGTAGCCCAGAATTTAAACTCGTGTCCTAAGCTAACCACAACCTCGCGATGTACAACGTGTCCAAGATAACGGCTATCTACAATCTGCAGCAGAATTAAAGTCATGATTGCTTCGTTCATGGCGATTGAAGCTAACCTCTGCGAGCAAACTCAGGACAGAAAAAAATTGTTTCAGTGCTAAAAGCAAACTGTAATCTTTTGCTATTACTGGTTATTTGAGACTATCGTCTCACTGTCGCGTTACCAACCGATGAACAGTGTTCGTTGCCACGTGATTGCGGATTACAGGCAACCTAGGCACTTTCAAAACGAAATAAAAAGAAAAAAAAAACGATGATGGGAAGAAAAATGACACCAATACGATGATGAAAATGGCGCGGCAAAGTGCTAAAAATAAAAAAAATAAATACATTTAAACCAATTAGCTGAATAAAATTATCAATCAATCTCTCTTGATTCGATTTACAAATTAAAAAATCGCTACATTAAACGACATCCGAACCTAGGACCTTCAACACATCGGGCTTGTGCGCTAACCACTTCCAAAATTCGCAGTGTCGTGCGAAGCTTATCTAATGTAAGCCGATTTCTGTAACTATGATGGGGGTGTATGTATGTGACGCTGAACTGCATCTTGTGTGAAAGTATCCAACAGTGTTTGGTTACTGATGCCTAAGAAGAGTGTGTATTTCATCAGTATCGTCGCATATTTGTGTTATTCTTGGTGTGATTAAATACGAAATAAAAGTGCCAGATTCATGATGCAAAGACATCAAGAAAGAAAGCCAGGCAAGGAACTGGAAATGAACTGAGCAATTGTTGTACACTTTGGCAATGGCGAATGGTTCGAGAGTGACGTTGAGCGCTCTGGTTGTGGGAGTCAAGCCCCTGCGCGTTCAAGTGTCACCCATCACGTAATTTTAATCTGACTATAATCGTCCGCACTGTCAGTATTGTGGAACGATTGACAGTATCACACACGCCGAACAACAGTAGGTTGCTCCAAAATTACAGGTCTGTGAGAATGGATAAAATGTGTATCAACGAGTTTGCTATGAACATCTGTCAACGGAATGAACAGCAAGAAAATAATGGAAATGGCGCCATGGTTCACATACAGTTTCATATACTACGTCTTCAAAGAGTGAGCATAGCCTATAAACAACTTTCAACACTTGATGAACGAAAAACAAGAAATTCTCAATAATGAAATGAAATGAAATGTCGTGTGACGAGGGCCTCCCGTCGGGTAGACCGCTCGCCGGGTGCAAGCCTTTCGATTTGACGCCACTTCGGCGACTTACGCGTCTATGGGGATGAAATGATGATGATTAGGACAACACAACACCCAGTCCCTGAGTGGAGAAAATCTCCGACCCAGGCGGGAATCGAACCCGGGCCTTTAGGATTGACAGTCTGCCGCGCTGACCACTCAGCTACCGGGGGCAGACATAAACGGAAAAGAAAAGTTTTTACCATGTATACGTCTCATTTAAAAGTTTTATTTACATTCAGATAATAAGTTTTGCTTAACTTATTGCTGAATAAATAGTATAAAAAAAGTGGGTAACAGCACTACCCGCCGAAGGCAAGGTTTCGGGTTTCGGTCCCGGCCCGACACAGTTTTAATATCGCAAAATATTCCAAAATAGCGTATACTCCCCTGCAGAGTGAAAGATTCATGCAAGACAATACGACAGGTCGGCCGGTGTGGCCGTGCGGTTAAAGGCGCTTCAGTCTGGAACTGCGTGACCGCTACGGTCGCAGGTTCGAATCCTGCCTCGGACATGGATGTGTGTGATGTCCTTAGGTTCGTTAGGTTTAATTAGTTCTAAGTTCTAGGCGACTGATGACCTCAGAAGTTAAGTAGCATAGTGCTCAGAGCCATTTGAACCATTTGACAATACGACAGCAGCTTTCAAATCTGGTATGTGGATCCGGAATGACTAGGTCATCTGAGGATCCTGCATAAAGACAGCGTGGTACCCAACTCCTCAGAAACACTACTGAAAGAGAAGATTGACATGTCTTCCGCATAGTAGCTGCGAATCTGACTACAGGGTAGCATAGAAAGAGGAAGACGCGCATTAAATACCTTCCGTCACTGCATCGGGTTACCGAATACAGACACTAAGCGCCGTGGACACGGAAGAGCTGACCGACAACGCGTCCCATCTTTCATCAAACAGGGAACCGACTTGCGAAGCCCGATGCCTAGTTCAGACGAACACGTGGCGCAGACACCTGGCGGCGGCGAGCCAGGGACGTGGTGCGTAAGGAACGTGACCTAGTCACATGGAAGTAGCGCTGCTAGAGACGCGGGGCCATTGTGCTACGAAGAGATCGGGATATGTCTTCATCAGAGGAAGATACTGATGCGCTGGATATTTCGTAACTCGTAAATGGTGAGCAGCAAAGATGATGTTGGGCACATCCGTTATGGGTGAATAAAAGGGAAGAAATACGGCCCAGTCGACGTAATTAAAGAACTGAACAGGTATCACGAACGTTTCCAGCATGTTTAGGGAATGTATCACAAGTGTTTCTATACTGCGATAGACAAAGTGAAGACAAAGAGAAGAGGAACGAGACTGGAATGTTTGATCAGAATTTGTATTTTTCATATGATTTTAATTTGTTCGTAAGCCTAAATATTGCAGATTTTGTGAGAGATGTTCAAAATATTAGGACACTTTCCCAAAATTAACATCCGTAAATATTTCACTGTTGTAGACCACAAATTTCTCATTACACGGCATATTTTTTTCCTACCGTTTGATAGAGATTTTGCCAGAGAGGAACAAAATATCCTTTCACCAAGACAACTGGATTTCAGTTACTGCCAACGCCAAGGACAACGGATTTCTTTTCTGCAAGATGGAGCCAGTCGATTTCAGGGATCTTAATGCACTAGACAAAGGTTGTTCATTCAGAATAACTGGATAAGAGCGTGTATATGGCTACATACTTCACCTGACAACCCAATTTCACTACGGGGGAGGGAGAGTCGTAATATTGTCAAAGCATTTCAAGGGTACTGGGGAAAGTAATCTACCGCTAGATAACATTTCAGTTGTCCCTGTCTTGTCTGATACAACTCTGCCAGTAAAAAGTGCCAAAAGGAAGCCTTACTTGACATGTGACCGTATATCTCAGCTGAATAACGGAATTGCAATGAGAAAGGACCAAATGAATAGAGGATCTGGAAGTAAGTCTGGCAAACTATGGCTGACAGCACACGTTTAGAGCAATTGCAACAGGACATTCTTAATTTCCTCCATATCTTCTGCTGCTGCTTAGGCGGATTTGTCATAAACATTTTGTCTTTTCATTTGTGTTGTTGTACTTTTCTCAAAATAAGGTTTCCATTTCTGCAGTAAGAAACACACAAAAACCAGAGTGTTTCAGCGCCACAACATTGTAACTGCACAGATTCAACTCTGTTCGTGCAGGAAAACAAAAAATAATGCTGTTTTTGAAAGATAACTATGGCGTAATGATTATTACAAAAATATGCAAACTGGCGTTTTCCGTCGTAAACACTGCCTACATCAAGAGGAAGCCGAAATTGTTAAGCATAAAATAGGGAAACAAATAGGTAATGATAAAACATCCAGAATACAGTATACTTTAGTTACGTCAATAGCAAAATCCTTTTCCAATCATTACTCGCTGGAACACAACCTATTTGTTAGACAATATAGGTTTTTCAGAAATTCTCGTTACAAATTTCTAGAACTTGTCGAAGGGGGTGAGTACATAATACTTTGAATAGGAATGCATGTCCGAAAACACGCCGTTTCCGTTCTACGACGGTTCCAATTCATCTGTCTCCCTTTGTGTATCGCGAAGCTGGAGATAAGGGAAGAGCTGCAAGTCGGCTGTATCACGAACATATTCCGCGACGTAGCACGCCATCGCACAAACTTTTTGCCCAAGTTACGTGTCGGCACCACCGAGAAACAGGTTCCTTCTCCGTGAGGAGGCAGTCCCACGGCTACTCCCCACGCCACCGAGTCGCGTTGAAGAGAACCCGTCAACGAGTACTCTAACAGTGTTTCGTTATGTTTCCTTTAGCATTGTTACCGAATAATTCTACTGCGTCATGCCTAATTCAATTCTTCAAGCAAAAGTGGATGAAGTACATATATGAATTGAAACCCTACGAGTCCTAGAAGTTTGTAATTTTTGAACACACTGTAAGTCAAGAAAAACAATTATCGAATGTTCCGTGAACGATGCTATTAGTGTAGACAAGAAAAATTGATATGTACAGTATGTAATTAACTCTGCCGATGGATTTGTGATTGTCTGTCTCTAGTTTCAAAATGAAAGTAACTTTTGCAGCTGTCGTCCTGTTACTTTTCGTCACCATCCTTCCCAATGACAATCCGTCACAATCACTCCTCACACACATTTGCCCGCATTGTGACTCAGCTGATGATGTTCTTCCGCTATCCGTGTATGTGGTATAAATGTTCGATACGGTGCTTCTTGAAACGCCGAACACTTCATACATAATGCGCTCACAACTACACAGAACTGACCACGGCTTACACTTGCAACGAGTTGAGGACGTAGCACAGTTGCCGTTCATTGTCAAATCCAACAGTGCAGCCTGCAGACTGGGATAGCATCTGCACATATTTCAGCATGTATTTCTCTTGGTGTTAACATACGTTTGTCCACCACTGCATATTCCTGGAGGCTCTTGAAACTTCGTAATAGTTTGCATTTCTGAAAACTTAATTTTTTGTAGACGGAGGCTGAGTAAGAATCGTGATTGTAACTCACTTCATACACTGCTGTGACGAAAGTCATGGGGTAGCGATATGCACAAATACAGATGGCAATAGCATCGCGTACACTAGGTATAAAAGGGCACTATATTGGCGGACCTGTCATTTGCACTTACGTGCAAAGGTTTCCAACGTGATTATGACTGCACGACGGGAATTTACAGACTTTGAACGCAGGATGGTAGGAGGTAGAAGCATGGGACATTACAATTCGGTATTCGTTAGGGAATTCCATTTTCCACGATCCACAGTGTCAGAGTGCTGAGAATACCGAATTTCAGGCATTACCTCTAACCACGTACAGTACGGTAGTCGACGGCCTTCACTCAACATCCTAGAGCAGTTGCGTTTGTGTGGAATTGTCAGTGCTAATAGGTGAGCAACACTGCTTGAAATAACCGCAGAAATCAATGTGGGACTCAAGACAAACGGATCCCTTAGGACAGTGCGGCAAAATTTGACGGCGGTCAGCTATGGCTGCAGATGACCGACGCGAGTGCCTTTGCGGATAGTACGACATCGCTCGCAGCGCCTCTACTGGCCTCGTGACCATATCGGCTGGACCCTCGACGACTGAAAAACCATAGCCTGGTCAGATGAGTCACGATTTCAGTCGGTAACAGCTGATGGTAGGGTTCGAGTGTGGCGCAGACCCCTTCTCCCCCCATGCGATGTCTTTTTTTTTGGGGGGGGGGGGGGGGGGGCTCTGAAGGAAAAATTTGCGGCCGTCGATTTTTTTCGCACGAAGAGGTCCTCGCCTGGGTACAATCATGGTTTGTAGGCAGCCACAAGCATTTTTTCCTGAAAACACTGACCGTCTTATCTCACAGTGGGAAAAATGGATTAACGGATAAATGGATTACCAGTTAAGGCGATTATTCTTGAAATAAAAAGTTTAGTTACTTTTTCCATCTGTCTCGTTTTCATCTAACTGCCACTTATATTTTCCCCCTACATCAGATTTCCTAATTTTGGATTCCACCTCCGTTTACGACGATTAGACTTTTACTCACATGGTGAGTATATAGCCGTTTCGAATACGGGAATTATACTGACTGTCTTATTTACTTTCTATCTGGCAGTATACTTCATCTAGGGACGAAGCGTATCCTATATCCTCGAATGAAAAACAGCCCACAGTTGTACTAAATTATATTTATTTTAAATCTTGACCATGGTTTCTGCTATAATAATACAGCCTTCTTCAGAAGTCACACACACTAATAGATGAAAACTGTCTTTTCGTTTATTAGAGTGTATGAGACTTCTGAAGAAGGATATATTATTATAGCAGAAATCGTAGTCAAGATTTAAAATAAAGACAATTTAGTGCAACTGTGGGCTGGTTTTCATTCGAGACAATTTCGTAACGGTTGCTGTTGTCGCTGCCATGATGAAAATAAAGATATCCTATATCCCTTCCTTATTTCCAAATATCACCTAGTCAATAACCCAACGCTACTACGAATGTTTTCCGAATGCTCAGCAAACTGTTTTCTCGAAAGGATATTAACTTCGCAGTACAGTTTCTCCGAAGTTAATTTCGCTGCTGTGTTTTCAGTTTTCATCTGCCCAGTATCTTATGTAACGGAGTCTGTAGATCTTCTCATAGAGCAAGATAACGTCATTTCTTGACGCAAATATCAAGGCATACCGATTGTTCCACTGACATTTCAAGTTCAAATTTGGTTGTACCTTGCCCCCGCACACGAACAGACCAGACTGCTCCACCATGATACTTGTTAGAAACGTCCGATAATGTCACATCATGTCAGCGCAAATCACCTGTTGGTCCGATGAACGACTTCGTACTCCAGGTATTATACGAAAAACATGACTATTAACGCAGTACTACTAAGAATTCCAATCTTGTCGACAAGATACTCATTTCTGGGAGCCACTAAGTTGTTAACAGATACCAGGCCCAAGACTGTGCTAACCTAAGTTGCGGATCTTAATATAATAAACGCTTTCCAGACACACTTTGGTTGTTGTTTTGTATGATACTTGTTACGGCCAGAGTAGTTTTGCGAATGTTGATTTGGGTGCTTAATATTTTAACGCTTCACTTCATTATTTTCTTTTATTACATAACGGAGCGTTCAGCCACACACAAATCTGGATCAACATCAGAATCATAAACGCCCACTTCTAAATCAAAATCACTGATTGCTTCTTCCATGCCAATGAGAAACATCGGGTCCATCGAACTACCCAATGTCTAACCTATGTAGAGAGCGAGCAGTGGGCTAACGAACACACAGGTAGAAGACGAATGCTGTACGGACCTCAGAACAGAGTAGAAACATACAGATCGCTTTTTTAGGAGTATAGATCAAAATTTGAGAACTACGTCGTAGGACAGTGCTTAGACTCTTCCTTGTGCACTGTATATGATTACCGACAGAGGGTAGGACGCGCAATGTGTTAGCTACGAATTTTTAGGCTCAGCACGGACAGGACTCGAGCACGGACAGGACTCGGGCGCCGTCCACCTAACCGCTGCTGTTGTTCGATTCTTACTCACCCCCGTCTTCAAAAAATTAAATGTTCAGAAATGGGAAACTGTGCACTTCGCAAAACGAAAAACTACATCATAAGCGAGTCACTCGTACAAACACCTGGATTTAACACGTTGCAGGGATATGAAGTGGTCGATCACACTTGTTCAGTCGTACGTAAAGCAGGTAGCAGACTGTAGTTCATTGATAGAATACTAGGGAAAAGTGATCAATCTGCGAAGGAGATTTCTTACAAATCGCTCGTGCGACTCATCGTGGAATATTGTCCAAATAAGTGGACACCGTAACAAGTAGGGGATACTGAACGTATACAGAAAGGGGCAGCACGACTGCTTACAGGTTTGTTTGACCCGTGTGACAGAGTCACAGGGATCGTGACTGAAATGGCGGATACCTGAAGTTAGACACAGACTATTACAAAGTTTCAAGAGCCTCCAGGAACATGCAGTGGTGGACAAACGTATTTTAACACCAAGAGAAATGCATGCTGAAATACCGGATGATCAAAAAGTCAGCATAAATTTGAAAACTTAATAAACCACGGAATAATGTAAATAGAGAGGTAAAAATTGGCACACCTGCTTGGAATGACATGGGGTTTTATTAGAACGAAAAAAAAGTTCACAAAATGTCCGACAGATGGCGCTGGACAGCAAAACGTCAGTGACTGCGCATGACAATCGTGTATAAAAGGAGCTGGAATGGGAGAGAGAATCAGATGCGCCAGCAGTCGCAGCATTATTCCTCGACTACAGCTATTGTTGAGGAATGATGGTGGACATATTGAGCATTTCCTGTAAAGATCATCATCATCTTTGCTTTGTCTTATGCTAATTATTGCTAATCTGATCAGATGAAGCGCCACCTGCCGGACATTTTTTGAACTTTTGTATTTTTTGGTTCTAATAAAACCCTATGTCATTCCAAGCATGTGTGTCAATTTGTACCCCTCTATCTACATTATTCTGTGATTTATTCAGTTTTCAAATTTATACTGACTTTTTGATCACACGGTATATGCAGATGCTATCCCAGTCTGCAGGCTGCACTGTTGGATTTGACAATGTACGGCAACTGGGCTACGTCCTCAACTGGTTGCAAGTGTCCGTCGCCGTCAGAACTGTGTTCTGTGTAGTTGTGAGTGCATTATGTACGAAGTGTTCGGCGTTTCAAGAAGCACCGTATCGTACATTTATACCGCATACGCGGATAGCGGAGTAACATCATCAGCTGAGTCACAATGCGGGCAAATGTGTATGAGGAGTGATCGTGATGGATTGTCATTGGGAACGATCGTGACGAAAAGTAACAGGACGACAGCTGCAAAAGTCGCTGCAAGATTAAATGTCGCACTCGCGAATCCTTTCAACATCAAAACCGCATCAACGGAATTCCAGAAGCACGGAATTGCAGGAGGAGCTGAAATTCCAAAGCCACTCTTAGTGATGCAAATGACCGTAAACTGCAAAATGTGATGCCGAAGTCATAAAATCTGGGCTATGGAGCAATGGAAGAAACTCATTTGTCGGATGAGTTTTACCTCACTCTGTTTCCATCTTCTGGCCGAGTTTACGACCCAAGAGTGAAACATGACGGGCTTTCAGTAATGATTTGGGCAGCCATATCGTGACGTTCCACGGACCCCATGGTTATTCTGTAGGTTCGCTTTACTGCCAAGGATTATGTGACAATTTTAGCTGATCAGGTCCATCCCACTGTACGATGTTCGTTCCCCAATGGTGATGCGGTGTTACAAGTCGACAGGCCCCACGGTCACCCAGTTCTCATCGTCCAGGACTGGCTTTGTGAGCACAAGGTTGAATTGTCGCATTTCCCTTGGCCACCACAGCCAATAGATCTCAGTGTTATTGATCCTTTGTTATCTACTCTAAGGAGAAGCGTGCGTGATCGCTATTCACATCCACCGTCATTTCCTGAGCTTGCCACTATTTTTCAGGAAGAATGGTAGAAAATTCCCTTGAAACCGTACAGGAACTTTATTTATCGATTCCTAGACTACTGGAAGCTGTTTTGAATGCCACTAGATTTCCTACACCGTACTAGGCATGGTAATGCGATATGTTTTTGCTGATTCCACATCTTTGTCCATCCAATGTACAGCGAACCCCCTACGCATCACTCCTGCAGGGATTGTGAGGACAAGATTAGATTAATTGTAGCACGCGGAGAGACATTTGAAGTCGTCTTCCCACGCATGTATGAACGTAACGGGATGAAATATCCTCTGTCACGCACTTCACAGTGGTCTGCAGACTATGGATGTAGATGAAGATGACATTATTTAAAAAGCAATGGAGGGATGCATGTTGTGAGTTAGTAGGAATGATAAGAAAACGAATGGATCGGGGACTTATTTATAACCGTAATGAAAATACTGGTGGGACAAGTAGACAGGTGAATGAATGTTAGCCAGACCAAAGATTTTCTTTGTTCGATTCTAAAACAGAGGATAAGATCAAGACGATGGTCTACTGGTAAGAAGGTAAATGAGAGAAAACTGAGTGGGTAACGTTGACGCATAAAGCAGAAGATTCCAATGAATGAAGAATTCTACAGAAGACTTATCAAGAAGTGGAGGTGAATCTGATGTTGATGATGAATACAAAGTAAGAGTGTTGGAACTTCAATAGTGGCAACTATTTATTTACAGCTCGTGCAAAATAGATACCTGTTTCAAAGTTTTACTGACCTTCAAAGTAGTCATCAGCATTGTGTATAACCCGTTGCCAGCGATATGGAAGTCGTAGGATACTCTTAGCAGTGCCAGTTGTTTTGATAGTTTGAGCGGCGCGGTTTATTGCCGGACGAATTTGTAGCTGTGAAATGTTTCCTTCAGTTTAGAAATCAAGTTAACCTTACGAGGGCTTAAGTCAGGGGAGCGCAGTAGGTGTTACAGCACTTAGCAGCCCCATCAGTCAAACAAATCTGTAACAGCTTGCACTGTACGTGCTTGAGCTTGTCCTGCAAAATGATGGTCAGGTCCTGCAGAAAGTGTCATCACTTCTGTCTCTAAGCTGGTCGTAGGTTGTGTTCCAAAAATGAGCAGCATAGAGACAGAAGTGACGACACTTACTGCAGGAGCTGACCATTTTGCAGGACAATGCTCAAGCACGTACAGTGCAAGCTGTTATTGATTTGTTTGATGTGGCTGCTAAGTGCTGTAACACCTACTGCACTCTCCTGACTTAAGCCCTCAACTCGATTTCTAAACTGAAGGAAACCCTTCACGGCATTCGCTTCAGAATTGCTACAAATTCGTCAAGCAGTAGACCGCGCCACTCGAATCGTCAACACAAATGGCACTGCTAAGAGTATCGTACAACTTCCACATCGCTGGCAACGGGTTATACACAATGCTGGTGACTACTTTGAAGATCAGTAAATCTTTGAAACACCTATCTATTTTGTACGAGCTGTAAACAAATAGCTGCCACTATTAGGGTTCCAACCCTCGTACAAAGGTCACGGCGTAAACTGTAACTCCCTATCATATAATTGGTGAGATAAACGAAAGGTAAAAGCTGGTCCGTCCTCATTTAGTAGCTACTCAGTTTGAGGCCAGTACCGAAATTATTTTTACATTTTTCCTGCTGTATCACACACTGTAAGGAAATTCTCGTTCAGTTCTCTGGTAGCCCATCGGTAGATGCCTTGGCTTTTTACCTTCCACAGCTACCGGCTGTGTGGCAGATTATGCTAGGAAAATTCCCATCTATAAGACACACGATTGTCTAGATTCTGAATGACATCCAACTAGATAAGATTAAAGCTATCAATACTAAGCGTCTTGCTTGCTTGCGTTAAACCCAAAGTTATGGTTAATCTCAGTTTTTGATGCAGATGTAGTTACCAGAGTTTCAGAGAAATGACTGACCGAGCTTTTTCGAGCTTTCTATCTTACAGAATTTAAAAACTCAGGGCACGGAAATGACACTTTCCAGGGGGTCATATCTCGGGTAATATTGATTACAGAGAGAAAGGCTCAAGTCTTTCGGATAGCCCTTGGCCTAGCGATGTTTGTATAGCTATCGGAAGAACAGAAATATTGTAGCTAGCTACCCTACAATACAAGGTCAACATAAAAAATAAAAAATAAAAAAAATTACACAATACCTCCAGCACAAGTAAATTGAGAAAATCGGTTGGTTCTTTTGCGTTAGGTGTGGTTTAGAGTGGACCTTCGAAGGCTTCATAAAAGCACCATTTGTTGATGGGCGGTTCCTGAGAAAACCCTAAAAACACATGCTTTTTAGGTACGAAAGTACCAATTTTACGGGGACAGACACTTCTGTAATTTCTGTTCATGGCAGATTATCGAAACTGTCACCAAACGTTTGTAAGATGATATTCTCGGGGAACTTCGAAACTTTAAGTATCTTCAGGCGTCAACGTGATCCAGAGATTCATGGTTACCGTACTTTATTCGGAAAACCGGTTCTTAGCCGTTTTTGCACCGTGGGCCGCAATTAGCTCAAATTTTTTAACTGTAACATCCTTAAATACCAATCCAGAAGCGCCTTTCCCCCTTTTCGAAAATGCGCATCTGTCATCAAGACATCCGAAAAACCATGATTTTTGGATACCAAAAGTACCAATTGTGGTGATGTCCATTTGTATAATTTCTATTCATGTAAAATCGTCGACACTTTTACCCTACGTTCTTAAGATGTTCTTAGGGAACCATGAATCTTTTTTCGATATCGTTATTCGTTACCGAGGTCCAGATATTCAAAGTTAACGCACTTACGCACGCAATATATGCACATAATATCCGGTCTGAGAGGTAAATGTAATTTGAACTAACGTAGTGACCACATGGCAAGGGTTTTAGTGTAATTGCAAGGGTGTTGAGATCACCAAACTATGTTAGTATTTTCCACCAATGAAACTTTTATAGTGCTGTGTCTGTATAATAAGCACTTCACGCCTATACAAATATGCCCAAAGTGTTCCTGCAGTGACAAAAATGGGCTAAAGATGATCTTAATGTGCCTGAAAAAAGCTTAAAATAAGTGACAGAAATTGTGTACAACTAGACACACTGCAAATTCAGTAAAATATTTTAACAACATTTTTACACTATTAAAATACTAATAGGGAGCCGGACGCTTTCGGCGAATTGCGATTGATTAGGGAAGTATCCAGCAAAAACATAAAGCAAACGATTCTATGTTAAGGTAATATTATGCTTACTTAATTGTTGTTTAAACATCTCGAAGTATACTAATGTGTCCAAGTATACAAACAAAATAAAAACTATAGTGACACAGAATTTGTTTTATACAAGCAACACTCCCTGATGTAGAAAGGAAAAAAGGAAAAGGAAACCACCGGAAAAAGCTCATATCGTAGCACAAAAAAGGCGAAAGTGTAGCTCTTTAAAAGACTAAGACTGACGAAAGTGAGGACCCAGCCGCCTCACTCTTTATTCCGCCTGCCTCACCGAACGTTTTGACATGAAACGTATGCGCTCTTTTTTTTTTCTCAAAGCGGGTAGCAGACGGTGTGTGTGTGTGTGTGTGTGCGAGAGAGAGAGAGAGAGAGAGAGAGAGAGAGAGAGAGAGAGAGAGAGAGAGAGAGAGAGATGATGATGATGATGATGGGAGAGAGAAAGTGGTAGTGAAATAGATGGATGGAGACAGTGGAAACGAAAAATGCACATGACTGGAGGCCACAATTAGGCGTGAGGGTTCTGCACCCTCCCACATCGGCGAACATTACCACCTGAGTATAGGGGAGGGCGCATTTTGGACAGAAATTTGAAACCAGTGGGTATAGGGGAATGGACACCCTAGAATTTTTGAGCTGCTGAGATATGGGGTAGACAGCGACAGTAGGAAAAAAAAGACAATAAGAGAGAGTGTAAGTGAGAAAGGAGACGTGGCAGTGGGATATGCTGTAAATCAATGGCAGATAAAGAAGAAAATGAGTGACAAAGTTGGGTGAATAGTCCTGTAACATGAACATAGATGAACTACAGTTACCTTATTGTCCATCGAAATAGTCACCTCCCATGACCATGTGCCGCTGAGTTCTGCGATACACGTCCTGGAAACTTTGCACGAAGTCTTCCTTGGGAATGGTGTTCAAAAGCCGCGTCACGTTTCGTTGGATGTGAGGAATATCGTCTAATCTCTTACCTTTCAAAGCGAGTCTGAGTCGAGGGAATAAGAAGCAGTCTGGAGGATTGAGCTCCGGCGAGTATGGTGGATGTTCAAGTTGCACCACCCCCTTTTTTGCCAGGAACTGTTTGACGACACTGGCTGTGTGTGTTGGCGATCGTTGTCGTGAACACGTTCTCCTCTGCCGTAACTCCTGGGTGCGGATTTGTCGCACAGATTCAAGGTTCATCTGTAGTTCATCTGCTATCATGCGCACACTTAATCGACGGTCGTTCGTGATTAATGTCCTCACTTTCTCAATGTTTTCGTCACTGACAGCGGTCGCCGGTCGTCCGCTACGGGGATTATCAGAAACACTTTCCCAGCCTCCTCGAAAACGGGCGAACCACTCGTACACACAATTCATGGACAGTGCTTGATCCCCATAAACACGTATCAGCACTGCATGCGTTCTTTCGGTGTCTTGCCAAGCTTAAAACAAAACTTTAAATTGATACTTTGTTCGTTCATTGTCCTGTTCTCAGTTTAGTACCAACGCACGAAAAAGCACTTAGTCCAACAAGTCTAACACGGAACACACACCATGCTCAAATGAACTACGAAGGGTGGGGGCAGATTGTCAACACCAGCCGCTAGGCAGATGCAGCGTTGTGAGTCGCCGCCAGTGTTGCCCACTCCACCGTTCTAACTTCACTTACCGAAATTTATTGTTAGAGGTTGTATTTAGACATTGGCAGTGAGAGGGAGGCGCCAAGTATGAAGGTGAAACGACAACAACAGATTAGGTTAAGGATTTAGACTGTCCTATGTTAAAAGAGTGCGAATACGTTCGCATGCCACAAATTTTTATGACGAAGGCGGAATAAGGACTGACGCAGCTGGTCCCCACTTTTGTGTTAGTCTTTTAGGCTAAGCGCAAATTGAGGCTCGTACAGCACGTGTGACGTGACACGACACTACAGCGGTAGAGCACATTCCGCATGTGTCGCGCGGGTGCAACGCAATTGAGTCGCGTACACATACTTCGTACGCGCCGGTTGGCGACGCTCTGAGCTAACAGAAACGAAGCGAGCGCAAACTGTAATCTTTATAAGACGATTTTAGAGAAACTGTTCAGTAAAAATATTTCATTTTTACCTTGCTTGTAGCGTTATATGTCAGACTCGTGGCGAAGTGTCCAATGGTCTTACTTATTGCGGTATTACAAAATGGTTCAAATGGCTCGGAGCACTATGGGACTTAACTTCTGTGGTCATCAGTCCCCTAGAACTTAGAACTACTTAAACCTAACTAACCTAAAGACATCACACACATCCATGCCCGAGGCAGGATTCGAACCTGCGACCGTAGCAGTCGCGCGGTTCCGGACTGAGCGCCTTAACCGCGAGACCACCGCGGCCGGCTGTGGTATTACACATTTTAGTAAGATGCTACGCAAAATTCGAAAAGTTTGCAATGAAAAATAGGGGTTGCTATGATTTTTGCGTATTACAACATATGTTGCTGCGCATCAAATTTAACTAACATGTTGAATTTTTCTTTAGACTTGGGAGGAGGTCTGTATCTGCCTCCAATCTCGAGAAAATTGATCCTATGTAGCGCGCTCACTCCCGACCTCACGCCCGCGAGAATGAAATATTCACAACAGCCCTCCTGTCTCCTAAACAGCTCGAGACATAGAAACGAGATTCTGGCGTATGATAGCACACAAGGAGGAGAGTATTTTGCAAATTCGTAAACGCACGGAACTTTCTTATCTATGGCGATGTATCAGTAGTTATACTTTTTTTATTTTTTCCACCCCAGTGACTAATTTTGTAAGTTATCGACAGCTAGTGAAACAAGTTCCCTAGTATGAAAATAAACACGAAATTTCTTCTCTTATGTTACTGCAAACCTACAGTATGAGGTTTTTCGTAAGCTATTGAGCTCTCCGATTGCCGATTACTTGTTTAAAGAGGCACTGTTTCAGGATTCTGTCGCAATAGTTGCTGTGAGACGAGTTTGTGCAAATTACTCTGTGTTTTGGCAAAGGAAGTACAATTAAACTTGTCAACAAGAGAAATGTGTCCGTGATGCTTCTTAGAATGAGAAAAGGTTAACAATTTACACAAAATAAATTGCCAGTTCTGTTGGAATATTGGTTGAATCCCCGTAACCCATCGTATTTTTAACACTCAGCGACTGGAATGGGAACTTACCAAAGGATTTTATTCCTTCTCTTGACCTGAGCAGTATTAAAATAGTGACGAGCATTCCCTTCAGGCGGAATGATAGGCACATGCCAAATGATGGTTACTCACCTGCGGCTTGCCGAACTGACAATGTGTGAATCGCGAATAAAATAGTCGTTATTGAGAAAAATAAACAATTGATCTGTCGCACAACACAATGGTCAGTGTATTGTCAGCAGCTGAGAATAACGCGCGCGACAGGAATGCACAAGCGAACCATGTGTGCCTTCTGAGCAGGAGATAACAGCGTTCGAAAGACATTGTCATGCAAGTAGATCTGCCTTTGTCAGCACTACATTTCAACAAATTAAATATATGTAATCACCACACTCTTTCTGGATACTCATATTTTCGTAATAATACCGACCATTTTATTCATTTTTTTAACCTGCTGTATAATTAGTTTATTAATGCTGATAATGTATATGCAACTACTGATATGCTTTTTCTCGTCACAGCGAGCCTATTAAAACATTGTTATCTGTGAGGCCTTTTCGACTGTTTGTAGCTTGCAGTGGAAATGTGATGTCCACATATACATAGTATAATGTATCTTATTGCATCCTTATCCAAGTAACGACAGTGAAACTTACGTACTTTATATCTTGGACGCTTTTTACCAGAAGCACAAAGGGGTCATATCTGTGGAAATTATGCCTTTTCGACTTTTTGCAACGGATCGTAGAGATACGTCAGCGCGACAGGCAGGAAGTAATAACCTTCTTTTACTTTTCTGCCTTGCTTCTAGATCACATGATTTTATAATATTCCTTGTTTATTCACTACCCTCACGATGAATCGTCTGTCCCTTGTTACGATCTGGAAACATTGTGGAGGCAGGAAGATGTAATCCCACTGGCTAATGGCTCAAGTTACTGAACTGTGCATTGTTCTTGAAAAAAGAATAAACAAATCAACTGAACAGATATGTGTAACTGAAAACTATTATGTACTAACGAAGAGAGATGGAGCTTTTGAACGACGAAAAACCAAACACTACTCAGTGGTATAAAATTCCGTATACATTACAAGCCGTATTTTTCGGATGGGCAATACTTCCACTGCCCATTTGCGCCATGTCGGAGTGAGCACATGGCAGGACTGCCTTCCCGCTCCCCACCTCACCCCTCCTGCAGTATTCGCGTGGCGCGCGGCGCGAGAAACTGCGCCACAACCACAACGCCGGGCGACCTGACGCAGGCGCGTGTCGCGCCCCAGTCGCGTCGCGTCCCAATTTGCGGGGTCCCTTTTGAACCTTAAAAGTTACAAAAATACGCGCTGCACTGAGTCGCACCACACGCGCTATGCGCGTCTCAATTTGCGCCTAGCCCAGGGAGATCATATTCACTGTTTTGTGCTACGACAGAAGCATGTTCCGCTGGTGATATATGTATGAGACTCTACAGGCTATGAAAAAACGTCTGTGTCATTTACTGTTTCAGGTGCAATTAAATTATGATAACTCGTAGTCATGTATAGCGACAAAGTAATCTCCGTAAGAACTAAAAATCAATTGTTGTGATTGTCCATTGTTGACAGTGGTACTTTTTTCTCTACCTTGTGGCGTGGATGAGCTACATAGGAGTAGTTACAGCTTTACCTTATCAATGAACAATTCCAACTCATTTTGCAATGTTTCCCGCAAAATATTTCTCATTTTTTAAAATCGTACTTTGGCACAAAAGCTGTGTATAATTTTATTAAAAATACCACACTTGGTCGAACAACAGACAGTCCTCAGTTATTATTACAGGACATGACTGCAGCCATCATCATCGTCGTCGAGTCCTGTAACTTTTTATACCTGAGAATGGTCTGTTTGATCAAAGTGGTATTTTTAAAAAAGGGGCTCACAACTTTTGTGACAAACTGTGATTGTTGAAATATTTTTAAAAGTTGTACATCATGCCCTCCTTCAAATAACGCTCCAATTTCTTTCATAACGATGATGTTGAATTTAACCTTATTTGGGACTATAAAGTTTTTCACACGGTGTAATCTGATTTATATCTATGAATATGCCATAATAGCATCTAATATGTACACAGCCAGCTAGTTCATTGTGTAATGGGGAACTATTTGACAAACAGTCAGGACCATTGCTGATATACAACAGTGAAGGGCAAGAAATATCCATGACTTTTTTTTCTTTTTTGAGAGGGAGGGGGGGGGGGGTGGAGGAGGAGGAGATGAGATGAGCGAGTGCCTTTAGTCGTATTTCGCGGGTTCGAACTTTTAATAGTGGCAATATTGCTATAGAGAAGCAATACAACGGAATCCAATAATGTCGCTTATACCAGACGTCAGTTACGAGGGTAATTTCAAAAATAAGGTCTCCTATTTTTTTTTTTATAAGTACATAGACCTGTTTATTTCTACAATGGTGTACATCAATTTACAGCTTGAACATTTAGCTATTTTTTGACATAATCACCATTTCTGCCGATGCATTTTTGTAGACGCTGTGGGAGAGGTGAAAGAAGAGGTTCATAACTTTTTGAACAGCATGGCAGCGAGCTGGTATGACATGGGCATACAAAAACTGTCACAGCGTCTACAGAAATGCATCGACAGAAATGGTGATTATGTCGAAAAATAGCTTAATGTTCAAGCTGTAAACTGATGTAAACCATTGAAGAAATAAACAGGTCTATGTACTTACAAAAAAATAGGAGACCTTACTTTCGGGATTACCCTCGTACATACACCTACCTTATGCCGGTGCAACATCACGCGAACGCGCAGTGGTGAGAAGAACAGAGCTATTATGGCGGGTGGTCTCATGCGCTGGTGAGAAGGTGTGTGTGAAACAAGAGCACATCTGTACAATAACAGAATATGCTAGAGGAGTTACAGTACCGAGGTGTCATCGTCTTCACAACAAGCCTGAGGAGAAGCTGTATTGCCTTACAGAGCAGTGGCTAGTTTGGTAAAAGCTTTCAACGAGGGACGTTAAAATAAGGCAGACATTTGTAGCCAGGTCGTCCCTGTGTCAGAAGTGTTTTCTTGACGCACTACTAGACAGCGATCGACGCCAAACGACTGGCGAGCTGGTCCAAGAGACAGTATTAGTTTCTATGACCGTACATCACACTTTGAAGGAAAGACTACACATGAGAACAATTGCATCACGATTAGTTCCACGTGGATGGATGGATGGATGGATGGAGTTAACGGGAATACACTATGAGGTAAACGGTTCCTTAACCCTTTGTGTGGCAAACAGAGAGTAGCTCTCAGAGAGGAAGTACACAACAGACAAATCCCGATGGAATCGACTGTATCCGAGAATCAAGAAAGCCAAGAGAGAAAATCAAGCAGAGTGAGAGAAGGGTAAAAGGGTATAGGTGGGAGAGTTGCCTGGTCCAAAAAGCTGGACACACCTTCTGCATCTGACCAGTGCTTCCACACCCTCCATTACCACAAGAAAACTAGCTACAAAGACAAGATAAAATCTCAGGAGACCAATGACGAGAGTTTGTCGAACAACGATAGATATGAAATAACAAGAAAATAAAAAAGGGGGAAGGCAGGTGCCAGGCCAGACCGCAGAGGAAGGACAACCATGGTCCCTCGGGTCAAAAGTGGCGATGGGGCACTCCCCCAATCTTTCAATCGTCCAACGAGGCTAATTCACCCTACTTCACAGAAAGGAGTAAAAGGCACTTTGACATATAAAATGTAAAACCAAATCAGCCACTCATCTGCTAGAACTAGAGGCAGTGTGTCAGCAAGTTTTAGTCTTCCCTGCAAGATAGGAAAATTAGAGCCGTCAATTAGGATACAGACCACCGTGAGATGGACACTACAGCAACAAAAAATGGTTCAAATGGCTCTGAGCACTGTGTGACTTAACATCTGAGGTCATCAGTCCCTTAGAACTTACAACTACTTAAACCTAACTAACCTAAGGACATCACACACACCACAGTGCTTCAGCCCTCGTAGCGCTGTTCCCCGTTCTATGTGCAAAATATAACTTCCTGCTAATCTTTCTTGTTCACTACCTTTGCACAGGATTGTCTTCTTGGTATTGAGTATGCTTGTATCTGGTTTGAGTTGTTGCCACGCGTTTCCTTACCTTCCGGCCTTCTACATTATTTAATTATTAATTACATGGTATCCTTGGTGGGTTTGACTTGGTACTTTTACAGAAGGGCGGATCATGGAAAGAAGGTCGCCCAGCTTGGCGTATATTCACAGCTTTATGCCTTTCTCTATTTGCACCCTTCTTACTTGCAAAGGTATTGTGCCCAAAACTCATCATCATAGTAGCCATTCTGTTGCGGAGGGAAGGGGGGGGGGGGAGGAGGTTGGAGGAGCTTAGTAGAGATCGTCATGTACCTGCACAGTGGTAGCCCCCTGACCATACTAGAATCGCCCTGTTAGTGCCCGACCTTCAGACGCCCCATGCAAGCCAAGGAATATGTGCCAGTCATGACTGGGGCTCGAGGACTCTGGGCAACAGTTTCCTGGCCAGGTAAACATCGCTGTGACTGGTTGGCGCCTATGGGAGAGCCCCTAGTTTGGAGTGGGTGTTAGCGTGGTGGAAGATTCACACATGAAGCAAATTAAACTGGTGGTCGCATGGCCCCAGTAGTCTCTTCTGATTACTCCCACCAATACTTGGTTTGTCCTAGCACAGACGAGGATTCCTTTTTGACTGTAAAGCATCTGTCCTTTGTTGAACACCTCATGGACAAGTTTGGAGAATGGCAGAAATTTTAAAAGTGGCTCTTACTGCGACCTCCTTTTACAGACTAATAACGAGTTGTGTGTTAATTTGGGGCAGTGAAGTGTGCATTTTGTCTTTCGTCTCCAGTGGGAACCAAAAGAGACCATAGTGAATACTGGAGTCTTTATCTTTGCCTTTGAAGGGGACTCCCGAATCCCCAATGCCATTAGGCATAATAGGCATGCTCTGCAATACCGTAAGCAATATCCATCGATGAAACACCTCATTGCCTTTAAATGGCTCTATGCCTGGGTTTGCAATCTCATAAAACGACAGAAACGAGAATGCTGGAGTGGTACCTTGCTACCACTGGACCATGTACCCAACCTTCACAGGTTTGGGTGAAGATTTGATGCCACTATGGACACAAGTACTCTGTGGGTGTACCTGGTATCTGTGACTAGTGATGTCTACACTGATCGAGATGCTGTTGCTGAACATCTTCCTTTTAATTATAAATAGCCTGCATTTTGTGCCCTCAAACAGTGGATAAGTGTTTCCTTTACCATTTACTACATATCACCTGGAACCTCACAATGCTCCTTTCAGTGAGTAGGAGTTGCTTACTGTCCTACTCCTTTGCCCTGACACTGCTCCAGAGCCCGATTGCATCCACAGCCAAATGCTCGAACACTTGTCAGTGGATTGCCAATGTCACATCCTTGCCATTTTCAATCGCATCTGGAGCGAGTGTGAGTTCCCATCTCGGTGGCAAAGAAGTGTGATCGTCATAGTACTGAAACGAGGTGAACACTTCCTTGAAATGGATAGCTATTGTCCAATTAGCCTCACTCATCTTCTCTGCAAGTTGCTCAAACATATTGTGGTCTGACAACTGTGTTGGTACCTTGAGTCTCGAGGTGTTTTGGCTCCTTTCCAGGGCGCTTTCGTCAAGGCCTTTCTGCTGCTGGCAGTTGGGTTTGCCTGGCGTCTGCTATGTAGTCAGCTTTTGGCCAGTGTCAACATCTTACAGCTGTCCTCTTTGACTTGCATAGGGCGTATGACAACTCACTACTCTTCTTGAGTGGGGTCTCTGGGGGCCAACTTCTGATTTTTATCCAGAATGTCTTGTCTTGCCATACTTTTTGGGTTCAAATTGGGGCATCTGGGTTAAAGTTGGTGCTTCCCACAGTACTCCCCATGTACAAGAAAACAGAGTGGGTATCAATGACCCAGCTGCAGCTGTGGGGTCTACTCTTTCACTCTTCCTGTATGCTGATGGCTTTTGCGTCTATTATTCCTTCTCAACTGTGGGGTTTGCTGAACGCAGACTGCCAGGAGCCATACGAAATGTGCAATCCTGTGCTGTCACCCATAGCTTCCGGTTTTCCGCCGCCAAAACATGTGCCATGCACTTCTGTTGCCGTCGTACTGTCCATCCCCAACCAAAACTCTAGCTCGAAGACCAAATGCTTAATGTGGTGGAGTTTTAGTTTCATGGGATTGGTCTTCAATGCTTGGCTGAGATTGGTATCGCATATTCACCAGCTTTAAAAAATGTGCTGGTCAGACCTTAATATTCTTCGCTGTCTGAGTAACAGCAACAGGGGTGCAGATAGCTCTACACTTTTCGCCTCTACAAAGCTCTGATTCTGTCATGTCTTGATTATGGGAGTCTGGCATATGGCTCGGCAACACCTTCAGCAGTACAGATGCTGGTCAAAATACACCACTGTGGAGTCTGACTTGTGACAGGTGCCTTTCAAAGTAGCCCCATGACCAGCCTACTTCAGGAGGGTTCCATCCCTCCCCTATAGATCAGGTGTCAGCAACTGCTGCTCTAGCATGCAATACCCATTTGCAGTCCCACTGAGCATCCGAACAACCATGTCTGTTTTCCTGGTAGGGAAATCTACCTCCCACAACAGGGGCCAAGGTGTGGAGTCACGATCAGAGTTCCTCCTCTGAACTCCATCTTTCCCTACTGTCACCTTTTGTCCGGGAGAAACGGCGCGCATCTCCACAGTGTGTACTCCATCCCCAGATCCGCCTCGACCTCTCCTTTGGACTGAGAGACTCGGTAGCCCCTACGGGTTTTCACTGCCTGTTCCTCGACATCCTTGACACATTTCGGACATGGAATACACTGAAGGCTCTGCAGTTGATGGACAGACTGGTTTTGCCTACACACTTGCAACATATAATGAACTACACTCCCTACCAAACAGGTGCACTGTATTCAGTGCAGAAATGATGGCTGTCGCTCGAGCTCTGGCCCACCTTCGTTCTTGAAATGGTGAGTCATTCTTGCTTGCGAGTAGTCCTTGAGTAGTCTTTAGGCTGTTGACAGGTGCTACCCTGAACACCCTTTTCTTGTGACTATCCAGGATCTCCTGTATGACCTCCAGCACCTGGATGGTCAGTTGTCTTTATATGGACCCCTGGTCCCGTTGGTATCCTAGGGAGTGAACATGTTGACTAGTTGGCCATGTTGGCTGTCAGGATGTTGACTTTGGAACTGGATCTTTGTTGACTCTGCACCGACAATTGAATGCGGACTGGTATGGACTGGCTTCTTTGAATAAACTATGAACCATGAAAGAGACCACGACCTCATGGCAGTCTTCCCTTCATGCTTCTCGCAGGGAATGTAATCGTCCCAACTTGGAAAGTTTTGAACGCGTAAGTGAGGCTTTGCTATGGCACACCATTACTCTGGACGAGATACAACCAAATCGTAACCGTTCTCGGAACGCAGCCTGTCAATATGCTTGGAACTCAAACTGTGACCAGTTTCGAGAAAGAGGCAGCGACATTTTCGGCAGAAACCATAATTCTGCTAGACAACATTCGGACGTATTCAGCGCAAGCGACGGCTGTTTCGTTTAATCGATAGGGCTGAAAAGTACTGTACAAACCCGCAGAATTCAGAACTTGTGATTTCGACTCGATTCCCAAAGTTAAGAAAGGACGTTGTGGGATTTGCTTCAGGACTGTTACGGAGATTTATCGGGAAACACACAGCCCCTTTCAGACTACGAACAGAACTAGCGTTGTTAACAGTATTCCAAGATTTCCATATCTCTGGAAACAGGTTATCCACAAAACTAGTGACAAATTTGGTGGAAAGTAAATGCTCGAGGAAAGTATATTTTCTGCTAGTCGTAAACGAACGTGCAGCGTCGAATGGCATGACTACGATCCCCTCAAGCCACCCTCTGCAACATGTCCGTGAGTACTTCTGGTAGCACTATAATTTCTTTCTCTGCTTGCTGCCCTCTAATTTCTCTTAGCGATCTTTTCGCGAAATGTATATGGAAGTAATACATTGCCAGACTAAGAATGTCCGTCCTCAGAATTTTATAGAAGGCTTATAATGCTCTCCACGATGCAGAAACCCTCTCTTGCGTCGCCTCACTGCAGTTTGATAAGCGTCCCCGTAACGCTATCGTTAGTACTAAACGAATCCGTGAAGAAATGCGCCATTCTTCTTTGGATCTTTTGTGTTTTTTAGATGTTCTGTTCGTCTTTTTTTTTATTCACCCACGAGTATTAATCCAGAATGCAAAACTAAGGCAATCTATTACTGACGTCAGCTGACCGATGGGAAAATGGCTGCGTGTGGGAAGAAAATATTTTATTAATTATTGTGTGCAAATCTGTTACATATTCGCGTCGACTTATAAGAGGTTCCGAACCGCCATCCAGGTTCGAGCTAAAAGGAAAGAAGTGCCTGGATGACAGATGATACAGTGGCGGAGGCGTGAAACAATAGATAACAGCAAGGGAACCAACAGCCTACTGTTGGGGGGGGGGGGGGGGGGGGATGATGAAGATTGCGACTACTGTACACGCCCGTCTTTGATTTGTGAAATTTCTTGTCCAGCATATACAACGACTAGGCGATGATTCCACACATGCACTACGTAATGCTTTTGAAGAAATTGTCAGCACCAGCTGCACTTTTTATTTTACAACACGACAGGTTTTCGCTCCCAACCATTATCTAGTGGTATCTACATACTAGGAAATAACAAAGTATAACAAAATTAGTCTAATGGTGAAGAACGTAGCAATATGCATCAACAGAATCAAATTGAATATATAAATTACCAAAAAAACATGTCCATACACTTCATAAAACCAACAAATTGAAAATAATTTAGTATGAACTAAGATCAGAAATGCTCCGTATACTCGCTTTAAGCTCGCCAGCGCGTCATCTCGGAACTCGCCGTTTCCGTGTGCTCGCGGACTCGATCTGTTGTCGGATACAAGTGGACCCTTCTCGCTCACGAAGGAGGGCGAATACATGAGTTCGTTGGTATAACTGCGAAGTTGTGGCATTACCGCCGGCCGGGGCGGCCAAGCGGTTAAAGGCGCTATAGTCTGGAACCGCGACCGCTACGGTCGCAGGTTCGAATCCTGCCTCGGGCATGGGTGTGTGTGATGTCCTTAGGTTAGTTAGGTTTAAGTAGTTCTAAGTTCTAGGGAACTGATGTCCTTAGAAGTTAAGTCCCATAGTGCTCACAGCCATTTGAACCATTTTTTTTGCGGCATTACCGCTACGTTAGCAAGGTTTTTGAAATAAATTTCCGCCATTACACTGTATATTAGTCTGCTATTCATTTGTTTTACAGAATAAGGATTTCGGCTTTATAGCCATTCTCAAGAGCAATTTGTAATGTCACAAAATATCGGATCTGCCAAAATGACATAAGCAACCATTCGGCATGACGACTGATTATTGTAGACAGATATGATGACTAGTTGGTTAGAAGTGAATATTGTTCTGAGGTGTGTGTGTGAGTGTGTGTGTGTGTGTGTGTGTGAAGCAGCCGCAGCGCCACAGTTCTCGAACCCGTCATACTCGCGGAACTGCAGGTGGACGAAGGAGGTGCGTTAGCACTGATGTAACAGCGGCGCCTTGATTTATTAAGTATGTGACCCGCAAAATTGGACTCAGAACGACGGCTGAGGCGTGCCAGGAGAGGAACTTAGATAGAGGAGATGCACGTTACAAGTTGGGCCTTCAGGGGTGCAGGTAGGTAAGCAGACAGAACGATATACGAGATGAAAGCTCATAAAATGCTATCAAAGTTAAACAAAACACGAAATAAAAGTGAACATAATAAACTGACGAAGGTGCATAATATAAAGACGTATGAAAAGTAATATTAAGAAAAGAGAGAGCACAGCAGGCTAGGCTCAGAGCACCTATGATGAACGAAAACTATTGATTGATCTGCATTTAAAGAACGTTAGCAAGCCATAACGACGAGACGCAATGATTGTGTTGTTACTGCAAAATATATGCAGATTTTAGTCCAAAAGTAGATCTTCTAATTTACTTAGAGTAAAAGTGTAAAGTACCTTTTATTGTCAATTACTGCGTGAAGCTAGGGCCTGTGTTCAGTGTTAGTTTTGTGTCTGAATATGCTTTCTTTCTTTTTTTCTTTCTTCGTTTTACTCAAGCCCAGAGCGGCGAAACTTGATTGTCGCAGCAAGCTTAATTTTTCACACACAGTCGGATACTAAATTCATGTCGCCAGTGACGAATATTTCGTTGGAAAATTTATACGAGGGGCTTTCCACATTGATTTAGACTATTTTTCCCATCATTCATGGTACGCCATCTGGCTCATCATTACAGTTGCAAGTGAGCAGTACTTCGGTCTAACCGTAGGTTGGATAATCAGAGAAGTGGAATACCTGCGCATTTTCTCAACAGTTGCCATTGAGTGAGCGGACATCATGGAGTGTGATCATCAAGGGCAGCGCTGGACGACGTGGTTTCTATGGAATGAGGTGTAAACACTGCGGATATTCATGGGCGATTGGTGGCGGTTTGTGGAGGATGTGCACAATCACGAAAAAGTGCTCATTAACGCGGCTGTGCCCGTCCGCAAACGAGTTCGAAAACCACGGCTGACATCACTTTAATAGGGTTCCAGTTACCACCGCACCCACTGTATTCTCCTGCCTTGACCCCTCCATCATCTCTACGACCCCCTGTAATCACTCTTTTGTTTTAGAGTCTTTAGCACACATCGCAGGGTAGATGCTCGCAGTCCCTGGAAGTCTGTGAAATCATGTCCGAGTAGAGGTTTCTTCATAGCCCAGAGTAGGTAGTAAACATAAGGGAGGGAAGTCAGAAGAATATGGTCGGTGTGTCAGTACTTTGAACCAGATTTCAACGGCACTGTCACCTTCCAAGAGCACTTTTTCGTGACGGTGCGCAAATTTCACTTCAAAAACTACCACCAATCGCCTATGAATATCCGTTGCGCTTACACCCTCCGTTCACAGAAACCACTTCATGACAGCAGTTGCAAAAATGAGCTGTACTCTGCAGGATGTCCACTTCTAGTCATTTTCCTGCTATCTACAGTTAGAAAAAATTACCATATACTTGCAGCTGCCGACCGGTGTGGCCTAGCGGTTCTAGGCGCTTCAGTCTGGAACCGCGAGACCGCTAAGGTCGCATGTTCGAATCCTGTCTCGGGCATGGATGTGTGTGATGTCCTTAGGTTAGCTACGTTTAAGTAGTTCTAAGTTCTGGGGGACTGATGACCTCAGATATTGAGTCCCATAGTGATCAGAACCATTTGAAGCATTTCTGAACTTGCAGCTGTAGAGATTAGTCAAATAACGCACCACGAATCATGGGGGGAAGATGTGTCAATAAATATGGAAAGCCTCTCGTAACATCAATTGATTTTTATGCTAGGTCCTTTAATAGTGATGATTCACCCAAACTGTAACTTCATTTTTTATGATGCATTCGGGAACTGATGGCTGAAATTCTTTCAATTAGAGTCAGTCACGCGATATATGGAAGAGGCGATAAAATCTCCATTGTTTATTCTACCTGGTAAGGGTCCCAGACTGACAAGTAATATACAAGAACCGTTGGATAGCGCATATTGTGAGCCATTTCTAGCGAGGATAAATCACTTTTCTATAGGCTTCTGCCGATGAACCTCAGTCTGACATCTCTTCTCCCCGACAACTAAACTGCTCAAAAAATGCCTTTGCACTAGCCTTATGACTCGCACAGTTTATTTTTTTTATCGGTAACCTCCCTCTGTGCGCTCTTTTGACGACAGGAAATCGCTATTTGTAGTCAGCTTTGTAACGGGGGTAAAAATAAACCTTCTTAGTGAAGTTCAGTAGAGCGCACTGTCCCCAAATGGGAACGAACGGGACAGTGGTCTGTCAACACCACCACCACCACCACCACCACCACCACCACCTTTTCCTTCTTTTCCAATTTATCCGTGGGGTCGGGTTTGTTATATGAGTTGTGACCATGTTAGTGACAATGGGTGACCGAATTCTCTTCCTGACGTCACCATTCCCCCTGGGATAGAATTTGTGTACTCCGTCTGTGTCTACAGTAAATTATGTGCAACTGCGAGAACGTTTTCTAAATGGCACATATCACTAGAAAAGGCACATATCACAGGCAGGGTGTGGGCAGCAACCTGGTATTTATCCAGTTGGATGTGGGAAGCCGCCTGAACACCAAATCCAGTCTAGTCGGCTCACCATCCCTTGTTGTTCCATCCGGGACAGAGTTGTCGCCCTGAATCCCAGAAACGACGCGTTAACGCACTTAGCTATCCCGGAGGGTACCAGCCCGTCAGCATTTCACTAAAGGTTATTTCGAGCCTAGACTGTGTGCGCGTTATCACTTGATAACAACTCTTATTAGTAGAGGAAGTTACGCCCTAGGTACACAATGTAATCAAATGTATCTGGCTCAAAATGACTAACAAGTTCACGGCATCCTCCATCAATAATGCTGGAATTCAGTATGGTGTTGACCCACCCTTAACCTTCATGACAGCTTACAGTCTCGCGGGCATACGTTCAATCAGGTGCTAGAATGTTTCTTGGGGAATGGTAGCCCATTTACGGAGTGCTGCACTCAGGAGAGGTATCGGCGTCTATCGCTGATGCCTGGCCCGAAGTTGGCGTTCCAAAACATTCCAAAGGTGTTCTATAGGACTCAGGTCAGCACTCTGTGCAGTCCCGTCCATTACAGGGATGTTATTGTCGTGTAACAACTCCGCCACAGGCCGTGCATTATGAACAGGTGCTCGATCGTGTTTAAAGATGCAACCGCCATCCCCCAATTGCTCTTAAACAGTGGGAAGCAAGAAGGTGCTTAAAACATCAATGTAGGCCTTTATTGTGATAGTGCCACGCATAACAATAACGGGTGCAAGCCCCCTCCATGGAAAACACGACCATACCATAACACCGCCATCTCCGAATTTTACTGTTGGCTCTACACACGCTGGCAGATGACGTTCACCGGGCATTCGCCATACCCACACCCTGCCATCGAATGGCGACATTGTGTGGAGTGACGAATCACGGTACACAACGTTTTTTCACTGTTCTATCGTCCAATGTTTACACTCCTTGCATCAAGCGAGGCATCGTTTGGCATTTACCGGCGTGATGTGTGGCTTATGAGCAGCCGTTCGGCCATGAAATCCAAGTTTTCTCACCTCCCGGCTAACTGTGATAGTACTTACACTGGATCGTGATGCAGTTTGGAATTCCTGTGTGATGGTGTGGATAAATGTGTACCTATTACACGTTACGACCCTCTTCAATTGTTGGCATTCTCTGTCAGTCAACAGACGAGGTCGGCCTGTACACTCCTGTGCTGTACATGTCCCTTTACGTTTCCACTTCACTATCACATCGTGAACAGTAGACCTAAGGGTGTTTGAGAGTGTGGAAATCTCGCGTACAGACTTACGACACAAGTGACATCCAGTCACCTGCCCACGTTCGAAGTCCATGACTTCGGTGGAGCGCCCCATTCTGCTTTCACGATGTCTAATGATTACAGAGGTCGCTGATGTGGAGTACCTGGGAGCAGGTGGCAGCACTAAGCACCTAATATGAAAAACTTATGTTTTTGGGAACGTCCGGATACTTTTGATCACATCGTGTATTTTGCAGTTACGCTATAGTCACCGTAATTACAATGACAAAAAATATGAAGCACCCATGAGGCGTGGTACAATGTCTACGCAACTTTGTACACCCACATATCATTGACGAGTATATAAATTATTACGGTTGCAATTCTCTGCGACAGGTGGGACGACCACCGCAGATTGCATTAGTGGTGTTCATGAGTAGTGTTACCAAGCCTGGTGGGGTACGTAACGGACGTGAACAGTAGGATGTTGAGTGAACGCTGAAGGATATGGATATTCTGCGCACTCGGGGAGGGAGTGGGGGATGGGGAGGGGGAGTGGGGGATGGGGAGAGGGGGAGTGGGGGAGGGGGAGTGGGGGAGGGGGAGTGGGGGAGGGGGGAGTGGGGGAGGGGGAGTGGGGGAGGGGGAGTGGGGGAGGGGGAGTGGGGGAGGGGGAGTGGGGGAGGGGGAGTGGGGGAGGGGGAGTGGGGGAGGGGGAGTGGGGGAGGGGGAGTGGGGGAGGGGGAGTGGGGGAGGGGGAGTGGGGGAGGGGGAGTGGGGGTGGGGGTGGGGGAGTGGGGGAGGGGGAGTGGGGGAGTGGGGGTGGGGGAGGGGGAGTGGGGGAGGGGGAGTGGGGGAGGGGGAGTGGGGGAGGGGGAGTGGGGGAGGGGGAGTGGGGGAGGGGGAGTGGGGGAGGGGGAGTGGGGGAGGGGGAGTGGGGGAGGGGGAGTGGGGGAGGGGGAGTGGGGGAGGGGGAGTGGGGGAGGGGGAGTGGGGGAGGGATATGCTGACACCGAATCTGAAATGCGTCACTGTGAGTCTTAATTTGGCTACCTGGTCGAATCGTGCTATATGCAGATCGTTCGTATGTGAGAGAGGCCCGATGCTGCGGCAAGTATAATCATCGCCAAGGTCCCAGTCGACCACGGCTGACCACCACAACGCTGGATCGCCGTATTGTGTGCTAAATACATCCTAATTCCTACACGTCTGCGCCTGTCATCCAAGAACATTCATTATAAATTGGCAGCAGCCGGACTAGGGAATTACCGTTCCATACAAAGGCTACCTCAAATGGCTACGTTCGGAGTTGTGCACGATGGGGAAGCATGGACTGCTGATGGAATCGCAATGTGTTCAGTGATGAAGCGCAGTTCTGCACTAACCCGGATGACCATCGTCGCCGAGTATGATGGCAACCTGGACATAGGTCCTATTATTCTAATGTTTTGGAGAAAGACGACAGCGTTAGTCCTGGCGTCATGGTGTACGGAGCTATCCGGTATGACTTCAGCTCACGGGTGGTAATGATTAACTGAACTGGCGGCACAATGGTACCTCGCATATATTCTGCGTCTTAATCAGTTTCCTCTTGCAACATAACCGAGGTTTCATTTTTCAACAGGGCTATGTTCGTTCACGCGTCGACCGTGTTTATGAACTGTCTGCATGATGTTGACTCACTCCTAATCAGGGCACACATCCAGTCCAGAATGGTTGCAACGTCATGCTGATACGCGGGCTCATACTTGGAAGCTGTTTGTATTTTTGACTCTATACTGCAATCACTGACTGAACATCACATAATCAACTCGTGAAATTCAATTTCGTTCCCTCATCCCTTTCTTGGTGCTTCATTTTTCTTTTAGTCTATTTACACAGAGATTGTTACATAGGAACGATTATACCTTTAAATCAGAAACCGGTTTCGTTACTGGCATTCTCTATTGATTATATATATGCTAATGACCATTAACATTGCTTCACCAAGAAGAAAGGGAGATGATAAACGGGTATTCATTGGACAAATATATTATACTAGAACTGGAATGTGATTACATTTTCACCCATTTTGGGTGGGCATTGAGTCAAACAGAGCTTGGATGGCGCGTACTGGTACAGCTGCCAATGCAGCTTCAACACGATACCACAGTTCATCAAGAGTAGTGACTGGTGTATGGTGACGAGCCAGTTGCTCGGCCACCATTCTCCAGACGTTTCCAGTTGGTGAGATATCTGGAGAATGTGCTGGCCAGGGCAGCAATCTAACATTTTCTGTATCCAGAAAGGCCCGTACAGGACCTGCAACATGCGGTCGTGCATTAGCCTCCTGAACTTTAGGTTTTCGCAGGGATCGAATGAAGGGTAGAGTCACGGGTCGTAACCCGTCTGAAATGTAACGTCCACTGTTCAAAGTGGCGTCAATGCGAACAAGAGGTGACGGAGACGTGTAGCCAATGGCACCCCATACCATCACGCCGGGTGATACGCCAGTATGGCGATGACGAATACAAGTTTCCAATGTGCGTTCACCGCGATGGCGCCAAACACGGATGCGACCATCTTGATGCTGTAAACAGAACCTGGATTCATCCGAAAAAAATGACGTTTTGCCATTCGCGCACCCAGTTTCGTCGTTGAGTCACAATCGCAGGCGCTCCTGTCTGTGATGCAGCGTCAAGGGTAACCGCAGCCATGGTCTCCGAGCTGATAGTCCATGCTGCTGCAAACGTCGTCTAACTGTTCGTGCAGATGGTTGTTGTCTTGTAAACGTCCCCATCTGTTGACTCAGGGATAGAGACGTGGCTGCACGATCCGTTACAGCCACGCAGATAAGATGCCTGTCATCTCGACTGCTAGTGATACGAGGCCGGTGGGATCCAGCACGGCGTGCCGTATTACCCTCCTGAACCCATCGATTCCATATTCTGCTAACAGTCATTGGATCTCTACCGAAGCGAGCAGCAATGTCGCGATACGATAAACCGCAATTGCGATAGGCTACAATCTGACCTTTATCAAAGTCGGAAACGTGGTGGTACGCATTTCTCCTCCTTACACGAGGCATCACAACAACGTGTCACCAGGCAACGCCGGTCAACTGCTGTTTGTGTATGAGAAATCGGTTGGAAACTTTCCTCATGTCAGCACGTTGTAGGTGTCGCCACCGGCGCCAACCTTGTGCGAGTGCTCTGCAAAGCTAATTATTTGCATATCACAGCATCTTCTCCCTGTCGGTTAAATTTCGCGTCTGTAGCACGTCGTCTTCCTGGTGTAGCAATTTTAATGGCCAGGGAGGGGGGAGGATAATTCTGATACTGCATACAGATGGCGTTTGTCACCGTTTAGCGAAGTTCGCTGTCTATGGTAGGTATCAGTGGCGCACAAGTGGGAGCGCAACACAAGTACAGTCGATGTTATCGGATTTTCGACCCCACCCAGCGATATTCGCTGTGAGATAAGGCGTGGCACACGATAAGGTCGGGACATGCGACTGACAGCTGCCAGTCAGAGATGCCGCGGTGACGTGAGATACCTCCAGACATGGGCAACACAGTGCGCAAGAGGGACCTGTCCAGTTCGGCCCCGGCCGCCGCCAAGATGCCAGCCAAGCCGGCGAAGACCGTGAAGAAGAAGCGAGGGGGCAAGACCGCCACCCAGATGTCGGCGCTGGCCGCTCACTCCCGGCCGGGGCCTTCGCAGGCCAGGCTGCAGCCGGACCAGCTGCCGCCCGCTCCAGACCCGGAGCAGCACGCCTTCGCGCACCTCAGGAAGACACTGCGCGAAGACTTTGAGGCCTTCCTCCTGAACAACGTGCTCCTGTCCGTCCGATTCTTCGAAAACTTCGACACGTAAGTTGGGCTACCCTTATGTTCATCTTCTTCCTTGCCGACTGAGTTTTGGTGAGAGATGGACAGTGCTGTTGTCCATAGGAAGGCTGCGGCGCAAGGAGACAACAGAAATACAGTAGTATCTTTACAGGACAAGTGACTATATGGGAAGAATGCTGTTTTAACAATAATCCAACAGATCGGCTTTTTTTAATATTTTGTTTGCCGCTACCGGTTTCGAGCGGTTTCTCAAGCGGTAACTAGATACAATCAAGCTGTTATGGGTAATATGTGGCTGTATAATTTTTACTTACGTTATAAGATATTAAACATTTTCCGCTTATGATCAACTTAGATTTCGTCATATTTTTGCATGAAATGTAACATCGATTTAATGTATCAGAGATAAACGATATAAATCGACTTTCGTCAAAGATATAACCGTATCTCAGACACACAAATCGAAACTATTAACAGTCGTGCATAATATGACAAAACATAAGTAAATTATAACTGAAAATTGACTAGCTGAAGCTTATCGCTGACACGAGGCGTTCTTTATTAACTGGCTCTGGGATGAAGAGATTTTACCGAACTATCATGATCGACTAGCTAGGTGTGTTTCATACCACCCATCGTAGTGATTGATATACTGTACTTCTTTTCAGCAAGAAAACATTAAGAATTAGTGTCTCTAAGGGAAGACAGAAATTTTACAAAGAAATCAGGAATTTTAATTTTGGTGGGGCTACCCTCTTCCATGCGGCGGAGATGAGTGAATTCGAGGTAACAATTTGCATACATATGCTGTAGAAACCCTATCCTCTGCCACCTCACAGGGGCATAATCAGTAGAGAAGGATGCATAGCGTCGCTGGGAAGCTTCAGTTACTATTTTGTCTGTAACTAAAGTTGTTCCCCGTGACGTCGTCTATCAACCCTAGACGTTTGATGCGAAGACTTTGAAAAGCCGTATATATCCTGATAATAGCTCTATTGCATCTAGGTACATTTTGAGTATGAGCAATGGCTCGGAACCAGAGTGGTAAAAAATATACAAAAGAATAAAAAAGCAGCTCTGGTGGATTATTAACACAGCCGTGAGCATTTCATTAAATCTGTCGATGCTGCACAGCAGCGTAGATATAACAATCAACGATTAGTTGGCAGTTGGCCCTCAGCTTAAATAAATGTATTTTAATGCGCTTGAATAGGCAGAGAGAGTGATTACTTACTGCTTCCACGACTCTGCATGGTGTGGATTTCAACTATAAATTTTCATACTAATTTTCTACTCAGCTGTGTTCGTTGTTTATTTGCACTCGATTTCGAAGCCTTTTATCGCTACCTTCAGGCGCTATCACAGCTATCGAAATGAAACACATTCGTAAGTAACCTTGTTTACAACAAATACAGTCGTAAAGAGATCTTGTTTGTAAGGAAAGTGTCAGTGATCAAAGTGCTGAATCATGCAGATAAGTGGCCTTCCTAAACTATCGATTTTGCTGTAACTACCGGCCACAGTTGGTAACAGGATGCTCACAATAGTGGCAGATAGAAATAACAGGCCTATCACAACAGATAGCTCGGTACAGATTGATATTTGGGCATACAGGTATCCAAGTAGACGACTATGTACACAATAACTGTGGATTACAAAATGAACTTTTCAGAGAAACTTCGTATTGTTCTTTCATCCTCTGTGGGGTACGTGTAAAAAAAACTACGCTCTTGGTAATTGCTGAGGTAACTACAACAATTTTACCATAAAAGAATCACGTTCATGGGATAGTGGAATGTCCCGGGTCAGTTGCTTTTCACTTGTAGGAAATAAATTTGTTGCAGTATTTTCGGTCTATACAAAATCTATCAACAGTACTAAAATCCATTAAGTGTATCATTTTATAAAAGTTAGCCAAACGCTAAAATTCTTATCAAACGACTCGATAAGCAAGACTATGCATGTTTTGTTCAGAAAAAAATTATATTTACTTTGTTCTGCCATACTACCAGTACTTCTTTGTTAGCTAAACTGTGGCACTAAAGCGAAGCCTAACGTAGAGCGACGAATCGCCAAGGAAAAGCATTTATATCTCTTCAAAAACAAAAACAAAAATCTTGTCCCAAATGTTCTGAAAAGTAATTAGCAAAGATCTTTTTGTGCCAGTGGGATTAGCACAGACCCCCCCCCCCCCCCAAAAACAAACACAAAAAGTTCGCTGTACAGCAAATACGCGTACGCACCATGAAAATAGCGGCACGAAAAAAGGTGGCCTAAACTTGTTTTATACGTTTTCTCCCTACGCTTGCAGAAAACTAGTCACCTTATCAGTGTCAGTCATGGTACGCCGATCGCGATAGGAAACTGGGGGAGGACGGGCAGGGGTGGACACGTGTGAGGAGGGGGAGGGGGGAGGAGGAGGTGGAGAAGGAAGGGGGTGGAGGAGGGGGAGAAGGAGGGGGGAGGAGGAGGTGGAGAAGGAGGGGGGGAGGAGGAGGTGGAGAAGGAGGAGGAGCAGCAGCAGCAGCAGCAGGAGGATACAGCGAATGAGGGACGAGAAACAGAAGCTTGAAGAGGATATGGGAAGAAGAAGGTGTGCTACGTTTCAAGATATGTTGGGGAAATAGAAATGTAAACAAGAGAACATGATGAATGTTGGTTGCAGGAAAATATTCCCTACGGAGTTCTCAATTTTCTCACTTTGCAGAAAGTCTAAACAACCCTCGCAGCCGCGCGGGGTAGTGTATAAGCCTAGGGACCGATGACCTCAGCAGTTTGGTCCCATAGGAACTTACCGCAAATTTCCAACCCTCGCAAATCGTCGCATAACAGCTCGCGAACATTCAGCTCTCTTGGCGGCATTTGCAGAACTATTCACAAATAATGCCCACGAAGTCCACGAAACTACGTGTGTAAAACTAATTCTTTTAATTCTGGCATGCTAGCCGGGTATCAGCATTTGACATCAGTTTCTATGTCCGCCTGCTTAACTGGGTGGTACGTGCTCGCCTCCCACGCAAGCGGGCCCGGGTTCGATTCCCGGCCGGGTTGGAGATTTTCTCCGCTCCGAGACTGCGTGTTGTGTTGTGCTATCATCATTTCATCCTCATCACCGGCGCGGAAGTCGCCCAGTGTGGCGTCGAATGAAATAAGACTTGCACTTGGCGGCCGAACTTCCCTGGGTGGGGCCTCCCAGCCAACGATGCCATACGCTGATTTCATGTCATCAGTCCATATGATGTAGTCAAGCTATTTTCAGCACTAGGACATTTCTCGTCCCATTGTCATTCTACTAAAGACAGACTGATCAGTCACGTTACACGTGGCTTGAAAAAGAAAAGAGGGCTCAAAGTAATAAAAAAAGAATTTAAAAACATATGTAGTACGAATCCTCCATATAACAGGAAAGTTAAATAGATGTCAGCAATCAAATATTTGGACGACGTCACTAAGATTATCGAACAAGAGCCTTATTGCAATATAAGGTCACTTAGAGAGATACTGGATGGCTTTTTTCGGATTCCTTTATGAACTCGATCATGTAACACGAGGACAACCTTTAAACTAAAGTTGGTCATCGGCTGTAGTTAATCGTCCAGTAGGTCCGAGTAGTGCGCCGCCTCCGGTTAGCGAGGCGCAGTCTGAGCCTGGTCAGAGCAAACGAAGCAGGCGATCATTTGAAAGGAGAAGAGCAGGCCCGCGAAGGTGCAGTTACCGAGAGACTCTTGTCAGTAAGGAAAGTAGAAATGATAGATACCATTTCACGAAAAAATAGCAAATCTTCTTTCACAATGCGTACTGTGGGCTGTATTACAATTTACGTGCCACTCAGAGCATTTTCTTCTGCGAATACTGTTGTGTTTGGTATCACTAAACGCACTTATGGGGCAAAAGATTATGACCATCTCCTTAATAGCGTGTTGGTCCATCTTTAGAACGCAGTACAGCAACGATTCTGCATGGCATGGATTCGAGAAGTATTTTGTAGATATCTGGAGGTGTGAGGTACCAGATGTCTACTTGCAGCTCACGCCAATTTCCTGGATCGGGGACCCGTGGTTTGGTATCGCGGAGCCGCCGTCCATCGGATTCAGTCAGGAGAATCTGGTGACCAAGACATCGAAGCGAGTTCACTATCATGCTCCACAAACAACTGTGGAACGATTATGACTGTGATACGAACTGTTACCTGTTGGAAGTTTTTATCGCCGCCGGGGACGACATAAGCATGAAGGGATGCAGGTGGTCTGCAATGATTATATAGTGCACAGTTATCTTGGTCTTTCCTACTGCAGGCCCCATGGTAGTCCAGGTGAATGTCCCCACGGTCTAATACCTGCCCGCTGGCCTGCGTTCGTGGTGTGCTGCATGTTTCGAGCAACCGATGGTATATAAGACTGCATGTTTGGACACAACCACAGACCTGTTGAGACAAAAAAGCTTTATTCCTACGATCAGGCTACACATTTCCATTAATGCATCTGTCAATCTCTATGAGCCTGTGCCCACTGCAATCGTAATTAACGATGTCGTAGTGCCAACATGGGAACACCTAGGGATAATCAGGTGCCGAGCCCCAGGTTCAGCAATGTCCAGTGAAAAGTGTACTCCGAAACACTTATGTCTCCACCAGCACTGTCGTTCGATCTGTCACAAATAGTCGCCTATGCTACTTTAAAGAGAGGACAAGCCGCCATGTTCTGTGCTGTGGTGTGAATGTCCAACACTTCGTCCCCTACTTGTGGTTTCAGCGTCCTCAACACGGGAACAGCAATACGAGAACATGCGAACAGCCTCGCCGTTTCCGAAATGCTCGTTCCCAGGTCCCTGACCATAACATCTACCCTCTGTCAAAGTCGCTTATGTCAGTTGAGTTCACCAGTTAACGACAGTTATCATCACTGGAAAGATTCACTGTTCATCTCTGCTCTATTCCTTACCGCGGCAGGCGCCGGCAAAGCCATCAAACGGCATTCAGTCTCGCATTTGGCAGTGGTCAATGTTTTGGCTCATTCTTCTGTCCACAAAACAGCAAGTTTTTGGAAGGCATAACTCTAGCAAACTCGTCCTTTTCACACATGATATGCAGCGAACTATGGATGAAGGGCAACAGACAGCTTCTATATACCTGTATTTCCGAAAAGCATTCGACACAGTGCCCCACTGCATACTGGTACCGAAGGCACGAGCATACGGAATAGGTTCCCAGATTGCTCGAAGACATCAACGCAGTACGTTGTCTACGAGACAAGGGTATCGGCAGGAGTGTCCCAGGGAAGTGTGGTACGGCCGCCGTGATTATTTTCTGCATACACAAATGATCTGAGGGAAGGGTAAGCAGCCATCAGCGACTGTTTGCTGATAATGCTGTGGTGTGCGGGAATTTGTCATTGCTGAGTGGCTGTAGGAGGTTACAAGACGACTTAGACAAAATTTATAGTTGCTGTAATGAGTGGTAGTTGGTTCTAGGTGTAGAAAAATTTAAGTGAAAGCAGATGAGTAGCAAAAAAACACAGCATTAGTAGTGGACCTGACAGTCATGTCGATTAACACTTTGGGTCATGAGCCATTGCGCGCGGGTGTCTCCATAAAGACTGGCTGATTTTAACGTATTTTAAACTACTACAATTCATGAAAGGTTTCAGTTATAGCAATAAAAGTACTCTTATTGAAAAACCTAGACTTTCGTATTTAAAACCATATATAATACCTTTCTCTTGAATTAATACATACTTTTGACAAGCGTTATTATTATAACATTGTTTTTGAAAAAAGGAAAAATTGGTCAAAGGTATATTCACTGTATTTTCTAGAAGGAAATTTTTTTTATTTTACACAAAAATTGTAATTATGATGGATACAGTATGTCTTATCTACAGTAACCTCCTGTAACTATTTTAGGATGCAATTTTGCTCTTTGTGTGGTAAATTTTGAAGCGCGGCATTTTGCACAATGCTACTTTACATTCACTACACTGGTAGCTTGTGTCTTTTCGCCACACTTTGCCAGAAACTTCCTTATTTCCATAAGTGTAACTCCTTTCCACTTTGATAGTGAGCAGGTGGGTGAAAGGGAATTTGTGCTTCGTAATTTCCTGATGCATTGTTGAGCATACAGATTAGTTTGTTCCTTTATATGTTTCATCATACTGTCTGTCAGCAAATATGAGAAAAATTCTAGAGGTGCACTGTTATGGTCTAAATTGACAACATTGCATATTCCGGATTGTCCTGAGAATAGATCGATATCTGGTGCACGATCAGTAGTCGTCCAACCTTCCTCAGAAGCGGTGCGACACGCAGGTCTCGGCTTCCCCCTCGCCGTCAGTCTCGCTCGCTCTTCAGGCACAATATCGACGGGATTACTTGCTGCTGAAGCGCTTGGACACCTGCTCTCCTCTTCTGAATCTATCAGAAGAGTAGTATTTGCAAATAAAATCATAATTACGTAGAGAGTTTTTTCAGTGAAAATCTGAACAAAAAGTACACGTTTTGTTGTCAGAATTCTTTACCTGAACTGCCAGAAATTTCTTCTTGAACATAGTCCACATCATCATCAGAGTCATGTACGATATCTTCCTCTGACAAATCAACGTCAATTTCTTCTAAATCGCGATAGAACTCATGAGCAATTTCTTCTTCCGTCAAGCCAAGCTTCGCCATGTCGACACTACTGAGACCGCACGGGAAAAAATCGCCGCTCACAAAACCCGACAAATAAAAAGGGAAGCACACCTTTCCACAGCATGCCTGCACTATCTAGTGACCAATACTCTAACTACAGTCCGTGCAGTGCCTCCCAGACAAGCGGGAGCCGTAAGAACACACAAAGGAAAGAAGGGGAAGAACGAGAACATGCGCCCGTAAAATTACGGGCGCCGGACTTTCGGGCAGGTCGTGCACACCCGTATTTTTACGGGCGTCGGCGCCTAAGTGTTAAATATCCAGGCGTAAAGTTGCAAAGAGATACGAAATAGAACGACTATTTCCAGATTTTAGTAGGGAAGGCGAGTGGTCGACTTCGGTTTATTGTGAGAATTTTTAGGAAAATGTCGTTCATCTGTAGAGGAGACCAAGTATATGACCTTTGTGCGATCCATTCTTGAATGCTGCTCGAGTGTTTGGGAGACATCGTATTAATTCAGACGGCTTTTGAATTTGTTATCGGTAGGTTCGAACGCGAGAATTACAGAGATGCTTAGAGAACTCTAATGGGAATCCTTGTAGGGTAAGCGACGTTCTTTTCGATGAACACTATTGAAAAAATTTAGAGAACCAGCATTTCGAGCTGACTACAGAACGATTTTACAGCCGCGTACGTACACTTCGCTTAAAGACCACATCGATAAGATATGAGAAATTAGGGCTCGTACTGGCGCTGGTATAGACTCTCTTTCTTCCCTTACTCTATTAAGAGAAACGGAAAAGATAATGACTAGTGGTGGTACAAGGTACCCTCTGCCAGGAACCGTACGGAGGCATCCAGATTATGAATGCACATGTAGATTGTGTTTGTCATATCAACACACACACACACACACACACACACACACACACACACACACACACACACAAACATGGAATGTAACTTAAGAGCCTATCAGAATTAAAGGGCGTTAATACTATTCTCCGAAACAATGGAGACAAAATATGATTTGTACTGAGAAAATCGGCTTTAACGGTATCTAGACATCGGGTATGACAACGTGACAGACCGATCACGTGCCTATCTGGTGTTTTCCGTTAACAATAAGTTCATAAGCGCTAGTAATCTTGATATACCACTGCCTTTAATAGCTTTCATTTAGCGCCTGCTACTAATGACTGACAGAATCAAAGACAGCGTCCTTAAGACATGTAGCAGTAACATTTACGCGCAGTTTTTCATTCGTCGTTTACTTGGTCTCCGGCTACGTAGCCGCGCGAAATAGTTTAACTCGCCTCGTAGCAATGGTCGATGTGACTATCTCCTCATGCTCTGTCGAGTGTTGTCGCATGGCCATCCGCAGTGGCCACCGCACAGCTCCCTTACAAAGCATAGTAACTTCGCTTCAAATAAAGGTGCTGCACACTATCTGATCAAATGTATCTGGACACCTATACGTATGCGGAGTTACCCGCTAGATGTCGCGAAAGGAAGAACCGGCAGTACAAAAGGTAGCGGGGAGTGTTGTGTTGTCAGTAGGGCAGCAGCAACAGCAGAATAGGTCGGTCACGAGAGCTCAGTGACTCTGAAAATGGACTAGTCACTGGATGTCACCTGGATAACAAATCCATCTGGGACATGTTAACCCTTCTACAGCTACCGAAGATGACTGTCGGTGACGAAACTGTGAAGTGGGAACGCAAAGAAAAAACTACAGCTAAACAAGACCAGGTGGTGCTCATGTACTGATCGACAGCGGAATGCTAGGAAAAAGTTATAAAAATTAGCGTGGTCAGGCGGGACAACCACAGTGAATTCCTTAGTGCTACCAGCAGTCCACCTAGCGCAATGACTGTACATAGGGTGTTAAAGAAATGATAAATGATCGAACAGTTCCCCATACGCCACACTTTTTCTGTAGTCACTGCTACGCTACACTCGAGGTGGTGTCAAAAGGCAATGCCAATGGACAGAGGATAACTGGAAACTAATGATTCGTCACTATAAATCACGCACGCTACGCCCTTTGGCAATCAGATGGAAAGATTTAGATTTGTCGAACGTTAACTGCCATCACGTGTAGTGCCAACAGAGACGTATGGAGGAGGAGGAGGAGGAGGAGGAGGAGGAGGAGGAGGAGGAGGTGGTGGTGGTGGTGGTGGTCGTTTTTCTTGGTTGGGGTTTGGTCCCCGTATTGTGCTTAAGAAACGCTAAATACGGAACGAATATGAACGCATTTAACTGCGTAAGTAGAGGAACTGTTCGGAGGCTTCTTTCTTCTTTCGCTTGTGCCTTTATCCTGCGGTTTGTGGTGGTCGTTTTTCTTGGTTGGGGTTTGGTCCCCGTATTGTGCTTAAGAAACGCTAAATACGGAACGAATATGAACGCATTTAACTGCGTAAGTAGAGGAACTGTTCGGAGGCTTCTTTCTTCTTTCGCTTGTGCCTTTATCCTGCGGTTTTGCAGGGCCATCCCATACCCACCGGGACGGAATTAGTGTACCCCAGCTGTCGGCGTCTAGTGTAATCCATGGAATAGTATGAACGTGGTCGGAAGTCTCTGAGTCATGTAACTGAGGCGGGACGTGGGGAGCAGCCCGGTATTCATCTAGGAGCATGTGGAAAACCGCCTAAAAACCACATCCAGGCTGGCCGGCACACCGGCCCTCGACGGTAATCCACCGGGCGGATTTGATCCGGGGCTGGCGCGTCTACCCGAGACCAGGAAGCATCGCATCAGCGCTGTCGGCTAACCTGGCGGGTAGGAACTGTTCGGAGGCTATGACTGATTATATCAACATGAAGTGCACCTGTGATAAATCGGCATCTGCGAGGTAATCGTTTGTGGAAAATAACATTGCTGAAATGGACTGGCCTGTCGAGAGTCCCAGAAAACTATGGAACGCCTTTGGGATACGGTAGAACGGCGTTTTCGCAGGAGACATCAGCGTGCAACATCGATATCTTCTCTGGTTTCCGTTCATCAGGAGGAATAGCCTGCCATTCCTCCGCAGACGTTCTAACACCCCACTGAAAGCGTCTCCAGCAGAGTTCAAGAAGTCATAAAGGCGAAGGACTCCATGTTAATACCAATTAATAGGCGTTCGGATACCTTTGATAAGACAGTTTACTATGTACTCCGCCGCATCCGTCAAGTCGGTCAGCTGCAGGAACCTTTAGCGTATTCCAAAATTCAGAATGAATTCGACAAGAATCATTTTTGACACACAGAATGGCATTTTGCTTTTCAATGTGCATAAATGTATGATGTAATGAGGTTGCGATGAGAAATATTGTTCTAATACTCGAGTACAGTACAACTTCCATGTTGCACGACTGTCACGTCCATAAAATATGTAGACTTGACGTTGCGAATTGTCATGAAATGGAACAAAGAAATAAGGTTACTTGCAAAGAAGCCGGATGGCCGACTATGGTTTATTGGAACAGTTCTGGTAAAGTGCAGGGCGCCTCTAAAGAGAGATTGCATACAGCGACCTGTTCTGAAGTACTGATCCAGTGTTTGAGATCCACAACAGGTCGGATTATGGGTTGCTAGGCCTGCCACCGCTCAGTCCGTTCAGCACGAGAGTTGTACGGAACTGCTCGCTAAGTTCAGACGAGAAACCTTTTTTCGCAAAAGGCCACTGAAGTTTAGAAACGCAGCATTTGTGACATCCTGCAGAAAGATTCTACTGCCTCCAACGTTTATCTTATTTAAGAGCCGTAAAAGTGAAATGATAAGCAGTAGTAGTAAGCAACCGCTGCCACGCACTGTAAGTTATTTATTTATAGCTTAGATCATTATTAAACCTTTTAACAAATTTAGAGCAGGTTAATATCCACACATTCATTCAGTATAATAAACACAGAAAAAGATCATGCTTCCTAGAACGGAACAGCAACAAACAATTCCTAGTAAGCTGGTACTCATGATCAGTTCACCTTCCGGCCAACCGGAAAGTTTCCTTACATGACCTCTGATGTGTGCTGTGGAGGTTCCCGTGAGAATGTCACGACCAAAACCATCTGTCACAGTTATCCAACTGGACTACAGCATCATCGTATGGATATCGACGTAATTAAGTCTCTCCTACTCCTCCCCCAATGCATTTTACTAAATCAAGAACAACCCATGAGAGCCCTCAGGGAAAAACCAAACAGTCTGCGAAACGAGGACAGAATGCACTCTGAATGTTTATAGGCAGGTCTTGTCCGTGGCTCATGTCGCCAAAAATGACGTCTGCCATCTGGGCTGAGGCTATCCTCGATTCCTTCTGGTAGTTGGCTGATTTGATGAAAGCGGCTAGCATAGCACACCGAGTGCAGGCTAAACATTGTACCTAGAGTCGATCGTGGTCCTCGTGTGTGCAACAAAGTTGAATGTCTAAACCAGAGGCTTGGACAATTCTGCGTCGATAACTGATGCGAATTTCTCAACCTCTGCTATCGAGTGGAGAATTGTAGGGCATCCCTCAATAGGACGGTGTGTACTACACACAAGAAGCCACCACTAGTTTGGCGGAGCACATGTGGCGTTTACATGGTTTCTTTCTTTTTTTCTTTCTTCTTGAAGGTTGAGGAACCTCATCTTGAGATTAATGACGACTTGCCAGCCAAAACCGGAGACAGATCAGCCACATTATTCTCAGAGAGCGTTCGTCCTCGCAGATCGGAAACGAAACGTTAATAATAATCGGCCTAGTAGAGTGTATGATCGGCCTAGTAGAGTGTATGATCTGGGCGGAACAAAATGTTCTGGCATTCTACTTCACTGTCAAGGGTCATCATGAATGATCTATCTGGATGACACAGAACGTGTACGAATACAGTGCCGTCTCTACCACTGTGATTTGCAGTCGAGTGTAACTACTTCGTCGGTACTAAATTGAACCATGTCTGGCGTATATGAGCGCAGCAGGGCGTTTCGACGAAACTACATTACCTTTCGTGGCGAGAGGCCTTTCGTCAGCAGTAGTTATACTTCTCTGTTTCAAGAAATTACATAGAAAATACGATTGCACATGTTAATACGACGCAGCGTTCGCCAGAACATATAAGATTTATGTCAGTTCGCTGCAGACACAAAGCAACAAAACCGTAAGCACAAACATTTATGAAACGTACGTATTAAAATTGGCTTAGTGAGTGTCAGACTATAAATCTAAAGATTCCAGAATTTTCTTATCTCTTATTGAACTCTGGCAACTGGGTTATAGCTCCTTTCAACTATGGTATTGTGAGAACTGTCAAGCTGCACCGTGATTCACAGTTGACGCTGAACTGTAGGTCGTCTTCCCCCCTCCTCCTCTCTCTCTCTCTCTCTCTCTCTCTCTCTCTCTCTCTCTCACACACACACACACACACACACACACACACACACACACACACACACACACACACACACACACACACAACCGTCTAGGTAAGTCAGTTCGAAGACAAGAGAAAACAAGGGCACATTATCTCCTCCAGGACCATACCTACTCAACTGTTGTTGTGTTCAATATTCGGGGAGGAAGCAGCTTTAATAATTCTTTTATAATTTATAGTATATATCATTATTATTTAACTACATAATTTATGAACAGACGCTCGAAAACAGTATTTTGGTTATTCTCTTATAAACATTTCAGGGCGAAGGTCTCAGCTTTATGTGATAATTGTGAAAAATGTTGTATGATTAAATGACAGCGAAAAATGTATGTGCCTCAATGAAATACAAACCGCAACGCTAATAAAAACTTAAAAACCTCTGGCGTAAGGAATACAACGTGCTGGAACCTTCTCTTCCACGTTTTCATTTTTCCGTTCATTATGAAATCAACTTTTCGTCATTTTTATAAAGGCATCGAAAAAGATTCGCTACTTGATTTCAGTCATGTTTTCATTACTACTTTTTCGTCTTTCTGCATCACTGACACAAGCAATCCTCGCCACCACGACATGGACCAACGTTCCGTGCGGGTCATTTCTTGTATTTTTAAGAGAATATTAAAATATATCCTCTCTCGGATGCTCTGAAATACGATCGCTGGTCATAGGCATGAATGCTGACAAAAACACAAAGCTGCCACACATTTTGTCATATGAGGCCAACTGACAAAGTTTTGCTTGAATATAAATCGTGTTTTCTGGTTACTAATATGAAGGATTAGGCAAACTGTCCGCTAGATCATCTCAATTTACCTTGCATGGAGGACGCTTTCAGCGTGATGACGTGCGCAAAGCACATACAATTGTCGCAAGATCACGCCCACCAGTGGTTTTTTAATGCCTGTGTTATGTATGTAGGCCAGGCTCGTGAGACGATGACGACTTTCTCTGTAAACCTATGATATCCACTTAAAAGTGATCTGTTCGTCAAATATCACAATCGTCTGAACACAACTCTCACCATACCGTCAGTAACCACCCTCTTGAGATCTGTGTCGCCAGTAAAGTGACGAACAAGTTTACAAATTTAAAACTTCCTGGCAGATTGAAACTGTGTACTGCACCGAGAATCGAAATCGAGACCTTTGCTTTTCACGGGCAAGTACACTCTGCCGACTGAGCAACCCAAGCACGACTCAGGTCTCACATTAACTAAAAGACTTCACGTTGTCACGAAAACTGGAAGGTATTGTCAACCTGACTAATCTGTATGAATCACATTTCGAATAATTTAACATTAGTTAAGCATCAATTCGGGAACACAACTCCCAAAATCAGCAAACCACTTTGATGAAGTTCAGCAGGAATTATCTTTATCTGCACCGAAGTTTTCAAATTTACGTGAAGACGACGTTCGATATGAGACTTGCAAACTTGGCAATTTATAGAAACACACACGGGAGTCTGCGTAGAAAAACAATATATTCTAGAGCAAAATCGAAATATTTGCTAACTGTATTATATGATGAAAGCTAGTTCTCGATTCGTCTAGAAAGAAATAATTGGCTAACACCTAAACTTTTCCACTTCAGTCACTATTGAAGTCAGGCAACATTTGTCAATAAGCATCCGTGTGCTCATACTTTAGACGGCTTGTTTTTGCCAAATGGCTTTCTCGAAACATCATTTCTGCGTAGTTTTATTCTACCAGCATCACTGCAGTTTGTCATTTCCTCTCTCCTTTCCCAACCCTTTTCAACGTCTCTATGCCAGATGTTTAGTGTCTGTCACTTCAAGTTGTACTGCGAGGGAAAGTCAGTAAGTCGCAAACTAGGATAGAGACATCAGAGCCGCGTGTACCAGTCTGAAATTTATTTATGTCTTCAACATACTCCCTTCGTAAAATTAAAGCACTTATCCCATCGCTCGACAAAGCATTATGAGCCTGTAGCATAAAATAATTTTGGCAGCTTTCGCATCTAACTGGATATTGAAAGTTATTTGGTGCCTTACATTGATTCAACCCGCAGGACCGATGTGTCCTGGGGATAGCGAAATACCCCTAGACAGGGCGGCCAAGACGCTTTTGTGTTTTTTTTCTTTTTTTTGTCCTTTGTTGAATCCCTTTATCCAAAAATTTCTACGGATTACAGTTCTAACGATAAACGGGACAAACTTCGTTATTTATGGGGTCTGATAGCACCAGGCTCAAAAAAATCGCGTTGTTCTAGCAGGGTGCACACCCATCTTGGCCTGACAGATCATTATCCCTTGGCCACGGAACACTGTGTATCGGCTACCTTCCACGCGACAAGTACTACCACCTTCTAGATACATATAGGCGCGAAATTTAAAACGAGATGCCGTATTTTGGCGCTTGCTACTTATTTATTGACTCACACTCGTATTAATTGTAAAAATATACGAATAATTTAGTTTTTTAAAGAAAATGAACTGGGATTTCTCCTTTTCTGCAGCCCTCGGCGCCAATGCTTTCGTTCTATTTGGTCAAAATTAATCAGATATAAGCGGCGTAGTTGATCTGCTTTGGAACATCCTTGCGGATTAGAACTGTGTGAGTGGCCGGGACTTGAAACCAGAACCTTTACTTTTGCAAGCAATTCTGCTGCCGAATAAGATATTTCTTATCAGTGTACTATTGTGTTGAAGCATAATAGTACAATATGCTATACTGTTGTACAAATGCTGGTACACAGCCTAACCATTATCAACGCCATTCTTCACATTGTTTACCTTAAGTAAAGAATTTTTAAATGGTAACAATATCAGTACACACAAGAATTTTTTTTAAAGCAAATACTTAATTTTAACGTTGACTTGCGCATCATTTACTTAACAAATTTTGAAGTCTGAAATCTGTTGCGAAATTTTGTAGTAATGCAAAAACACTACGGTTTATTATTGTCTTCTGATATAAAACAATGTTTTGCTGAAACATTAAAATTTTTGATTAAGCTATAGTTGAGATAACTAGTCATGCTACTTGTCGTCCTTCGGGCCTTGAAAACTATCCGGGAGCGACTCACGACCCGCCCCCGCACCCTGGGTATCTCACGGGGCTAGCAGTCCTGGAAGAGAGGACACAGCATACAGCAGGTGTTCCTAACATTTCCTCTGCCGGAATGTTTTGAGTACCCGGGCAGCTTGTTCATTTCGAAGGTTAATATAATTTTTAAAATTGAGAAACTAGTTTCATTCAGCAATTTCTTCAATTTTAAATCATAACTGATACCATAAAATCATAACGAAATTTTTAAAAAATAATTAGTACTGTGGAAATGTAGAAGAAATATGCCGTGTTATTAACTTTTTTTTTTTTTTGCGGCTCACTTACTTCGCGCGGAAACTAGTGTTTCGGGAAACAGTTGGGGGAAACCCTGGCCGAGGGGATTGTTTCCAGGTGACTTAAGGAGTGCACAGACTCGCCAAGCGAGTGAAGTCTTGTGTATCGTCTGCGTCAATTGTTCAAATGGCTCTGAGCACTATGGGACTTAACTGCTGAGGTCATTAGTCCCCTAGAACTTAGGACTACTTAAACCTAACTAACCTAAGGACATCACACACATCCATGCCCGAGGCAGGAATCGAACCTGCAAACGTACCGGTCTCGCGGTTCCAGACTGTAGCGCCTAGAACCGCACGGCCACGTCAATTGTGAAAACTTTGTTCTGCGTCTTATAGTTAGTATTTTAACTGTGTGTAAGTCGTCTTTTTATGAAGTGGAGACCGCTCACAGTTTGCCTCAACGAGCGGGGAAAACCAGCTAAAAACCACTCAGCTTGGCAGGCTAACCGAACCAATGGTCGTTAACACGCCGCGCGGATTAGATTTGGGTCTGGCTCATCGCCTTGTCTCGCTAGCTTGAGCGTTACGGTTGAGCTACACGACCAAGTTACCTGTAATTCGTGCCTTGGTGACAGGTCGTAACCCCACTCTTTCGTCTCCCTCTATCACGATTATATGCTGGTACTACTACTGCCGCAACATGTAACGCAATACTCTCTCCGTGAAGCTAGACTATACATTTAAAAAAAAACAGTTATACACCGAATAATGTGTTCAGATTAATGAAACATTTTATTAGACCACTCAAACGTTCAGCCGACAATCAAAGAGCATCACAACCGCTCGCACAGGTCAAATTTTGTACAATTACAGTATTTCCTTCAGTCCGCGAGGTCAATGTAACAATTTTTAAAAAATCACTCTTGATAACAATACTACCAATTTACCAATCGTTAAAGCGCGGAAGCGCTGTAACAAATGTTTACGAAAAGGCCGTGGGCAAGATCGCGGTTGGGGGCGGGGGTGGGGGATTCTTGATGCTCGGTTCCTCGTATTTGAGCTAGCAACACGGGGTAAAAAGTTTTTCTTTGAGTCCGGTCATTCGTATAGCATCTCAAACATCTGTGTTACTGTAGCTATGATACAGTATATTAAGTAAGGCTTGAAAGACGAACCGGAGCCGGTGCAAAACATTTTAATTGAGTTGAAACTAATGCTCACCTAATAGCACCATTTGTGTGTGCACCGTTCCGATTTTAAGTGCAGAAACAGTCACCCTTAAATAACTTCCTTAATGGAGCAAGACTGATCGTTCAAATTTGGTCATCGCTGTATTGTCTGATACTGAGCGAAGGTAAGTCTTAATCGTTTGAAAAAGCTAGCATAATTCGGATTTTATGTGGAAAAAAGAACGGTGGTGAGGTTTTTTACGCGCGGCATTTCTATGTTTCAAACTTGTACGAAATAGTTCAAATTTTGTAAAAATGTAGACAAATGTGATCTATGGTCGTCCTGTTGCTTTTTGAAAGCTTGATAAAGCCACGATATAAGCAACATGGTTCGAAAAACAATAAAAAAATCCCTATACCGTGCCAGTCGTCGCTTGAGTCAATAAAAATCTACATCGGTTGCTAAGCTACTGCGATCTAATATCAAAATTATAGTAGTATAAGAGTTGGGAACCAGAATGAAAAACTCTCTTAGCATAGCACAAAAGTATGCGAATATGCCCTGGTCTGTCAGGAATGTAAAAAACGGGAACTAGCTTTTCAGTTTATCTGGAAGCTTCAAAGACGTTTGAATCAGAAATATCTTGACATATTCGCGCTTTTTAAACGAGTTAGCCCTATTTCCCCATCGCAGTGAGCGCTCTAAGTTGCAAGGTGTTTGCACACCTGTATCTTGCACTTTATGCATCCTAAACTTTAATGACACGTTGTGTCATACTGCACGACAAGACAAATGCCATGATGAATGACATGATGGCATGTGTTATATGATATGACATTATGTATCAATCTTCACTGGATATGATGATTATATTACATAACATCGGTACTAATAGTATCACCTAAACAAGCGCGAATATGTCACGATGTTTTGACTTAAATGCCATTGAAGCTGCTAGATAAATCGAAAAGCTAGTTCCCTTCTTTTACGCCCGTAACTCTGCCTATCCATCTTTTCTGTGCTATCACAGAACCATTTTTCATTCTGGTAAAGGTATGTCCAAAAGGTTCCAAACAGGAATACCGTAGTCATATTTTGCATATTTGTGAATTTAGAAGATACATTTCAGTCAAGACTGTACCTTACGTAGCATTCTGAAATGGTACCAAAACAAAACCTAGGTGACTGTCGCAGATCTAACAACAATGGACGTTATGCAGTGATAACTGATAACGTAATCAAGTTTAAACAGCGAACAGCAACTGGAACATTTACCCTGCGAGGCCCAGTGCATTACGAGACTAAGGCTAACACATCTGCTCCCGCATCAGCAAATGTTATCACAACTTAGCTGCCGGTGAAGTATTACCTGTTTTACCGTATTTGGTGCCCTTAAAGGACACTTGGCACATCTCTCTCTCTCGCGTCTACTGCAACCGCTCACGTTACTCAAGCTTTTCCAAGTCTCAAAACAACGTTGACGGTTAAAAAGAACTATTCTCTTACATTCTTGGTACATTCCCCGACCCGTATGTCACAAAATAAATACTATAATAGTAAATACACCATAATCCACAAAGAGGGAACCTACATCGCTAAATAATTATCCTACAAAGAAATAAAGGGGACAGCTGGCAAATGATCGATGCATTTCAAATAGGTACTACGGAAGATTTGACTGTCTTTATTAGCCAATATTTTAACGTTAGGTATGTATGAAGCTAACTTTAGGCTTTTTCGCCACTTTGTGCGCACGTTATAGCACTTGCTTTTACCTCACATACCCTGACAGTAAGCCTCTTGGCCTAATTTGTGGATATATTACGTAGGACAAATACTGTTCAAAGGAAACAGAGGCGGTATAACAACCGCACGAAACCATCTTGCCGATCCATCGGCGAGCAGTTTTCTTCTTTTTTTCTTCAAGATATCTTTATTGGTACTCGCTGCGCTCCTTTTCGATGCTTAAGCGTACAAAATCAAGATTGGCTATGAGTGATCCAAAAGGAATTCAGAGGATAGCGGCATCTAACTGGCGTGACTATTGTCCCAATGGATTTGTCACGTCAGAACAAGGCCGATTTATCTTTACAAGGAAGTTCCATCAACTGATAAACAAGTACCAATCGACTGCTGCTGTACTGTTCATCTGATCTTGCGCGTTGCCTTGAGTAGCAAACAAACAAATTCAGTTCCTGTTTTTCTCTAAAACGACGTCGCGAACGATTGCTTTCAGCACTCAAATCACGCGCTCCTCTGCTTTTCCGAATTTCCCATCAGTAAATGCTGATATTCCTCTTTTTTGAAGCAGTTTTCTGATAAACACTATTTGGTTAATTTCGATCTGTCTGCTGATGGGCTCTGTCGATTGAAACCTAGGGCCACCGTATAACATTTAGAAAATGGCAAGAACTGCAACGTGGTAATCAGTCTGCTGACTACGTTTCTGATGCCGTCGACAACACAGTACTGTAACTGTTGCCATCGTTACGTCAGCGACCTGTTTTGTAGGGGGCGTGTATTTTCACAGTTTTTAAATTTCTGCGCAGTAGACAATATCTCCTTAATATCATTGCCGAAGGAACTTGTCGGTGCTCACTGAGCATCTGCTGAAGAATTTGGCAAATCTCGACAATGGCATTTATCAAAAAGATTACCTTTTTATTGCATTAGTTTTCTTCACTTTAAATCAATGTGGTGCAGCTATTGAATCTGTCGCTACCGTAGCAACTTGTTCTTCCCTAGAGGAAAAAAATAATAAAGAATTTGGACAGCGTTACAGTGGCTACACTTTCGTAAAGCTTTTTTCCAACGAAAGCGTCACTGCGAAACAGAAACTGAATAGTAGTGTTACTAAGAAATTTCTGTGGCGGGTTTTCTTGGGTAAGGATGCTCAGTAAATTACTATGACCTGAAGCATTTTCAATCCACCGTCTATTGTGCTCGTTTTCTATAACTGCTATTGTCAATGGCTTTATTAATTCGGGAGAACCAGTGTTTCGAAGCACTAATAGCCTACCAACTGCTTTCACTATTGCTCCGAACACGCTCTAATATTTCAAGACAAGATGAGAAGATCACTTGTTTCAGCTCAGTCACTGCAGTTTATAGCTTTCCAATTAAGATGGAAAGCCCTACGGGCAGCTAGGGCTTTACACTGTTGCAGTGATTACATTGGTCTGTAAATACACACTCTAAGAAAAGAAAGTGACGCCCCGCGAAGGAATTATCCGAATGCGACGGAAATCTGTAAGTGTTATGTACATGTACAGACAAACAAATGATTACAGTTTCAGAAAGATTGGATGATTGATTAAAGGGAAACAGCTGCACAAATTAAGCAAGTCAATAATGCTTTATACCACATGCGGCCCTTATGCAAACTTATTCAGCTTGGCATAGAGATTGTTGTTTAATGTCTTCATGAAGCATACCGTGACAAATTTTGTCAAACTGGCCCCGAACGTATTGTAGGACCCTGCCCATAATGCTCCAAATGTACCCAATTACGAAGAGATTTGCTGACCCCACAAGCCGAAGTAGGGTTTGGCAAGCACGAAGACAGGCAGCAGAAACCCTAGCAGTGTGCGGGTGGGGCATTATCTTGCTCAAATGTAAGCCCAGGATGGTTTGCCATGAAGGGCAACAAAACGACACATAGATTATCGTCACGCACAGTTGTGCTGTAAGGGTGCCCCAGATGACAACCAAATGGGGTCCTGCTATGAAAACAGACCCTCACTCCTGATTGGCGGCCGTATGGAGGGCCATTGTCAGGTTGGTATCCACAACTGTCCGGGGAATCTCCAGACACGTGTTCGGCCTGGAGGCTAATTGACTGTAGCAGAATTGTCTTCAGTGAAGATTCCGCTTCTAGTTGAGCACCGATGACAAGCGACAGTGTGTCATGATGATGATGATGATGATGATGATGATGATGATGATGATGATGATGATGATGATTGGATTGTGGGGCGCTCAACTGCGCGGTTATCAGCGCCCGTACAAATTCCCAACCTTTCCTCAGCCCAATCTTGCCACGTGCATGAATGATGATGAAATAATGAGGGCAACACAAACACCCAGTCGAGGCAGGTGAAAATCCCTGACCCCGGGAATCCAACCCGGGACCCCGTGCTCGGGAAGCGAGAACGCGACCGCGAGACCACGAGCTGCGGACCAGCGTGTCTCGAGACGCCCCATACATCGGCGGGATCCCACCCTGATTTTCGCCCGCCATAGGCTCCACAACCAGGAATGATGGTCTGTGGTGACACTTCATTTCATAATAGAACCCTTTGGTTGTCATCCGCGACATCCTTAAAGCACAGCGGTGCCTGACGATATTCTACGCCCTGTATCATTGCCTTTCATGGCAAGTCATCCTGGGTTTACACTTGAGCAAGACCACGCTCGCCCAGACGCAGTGATAGTTTCTACTGGTTGTCTTCGTGCTTACCAAACCCTACCTTGGCCAGCATGGTCGCCGGATCGCTCCCAAACTAAGAACGTCTGGAGCATTATGGACAGTGTCCAGCAACCAGCAGTGTCCAAAATTTAGCGCGATATCCCTCAGAGAGAATCAAAATAATGGCTCTGAGCATTATGCGACTTAACTTCTGAGGTCATCAGTCGCCTAGAACTTAGAACTAATTAAACCTAGCTAACCTAAGGACATCACACACATCCATGCCAGAGGCAGGATTCGAACTGCGACCGCTCAGGGTTCGAAACTGACCGTAGCGGTCGCTCGGTTCCAGACTGTAGCGCCTAGAACCGCACGGCCACAACGGCCGGCAGAGGGAATCCAACCACTATCAATCAATGACAAGCTGAATAACTGTTTACACAAGAGCCAGAGATGGACCAACGCGTTACTGACTTGCTCAATTTGTGAATATATATATCCATTTTTTGTAAAATTTTAATCATTTGTTCGGATGTACATGTACGTCAAATCAAACAATTTCCGTCCCCTTCCCATAATTCTTTAGTGATGCGTCTTTTTTTGTCTTAATGTACAGCGCAAGTAAGAATTCTAATTGTCTACAATGTTTTCTCTTTTAATTCCACAGCAAGGGAGCTCTGAGGGAACCAGAAAGAGTACTGTAATTCACTATGTCATTGTGGAACCCGAATTGTAACTGATTTCAGCTGGCTGTAACGTACGTCGATTTTTCTAAATTTTAGATACTATTTATTTCCTGTGCCTCTAATTTTCAAGCTGCAGATCCGTTATCAGAGTGAGCTGTTACAGGAACATTACTTGGATAACGTGCAGTTACACGCTGTGGTCGTGGTGTCTGTGCTGTCTCGCGGACTCCATGGCAAAGCCGCTCTGATAATGTACGACCACAGTGTCTAGCTGTACTTGGTCCAGATAATTTTCCTGTAACACCTCCATCTGACGACCCCGTAGTGACTTGAAAACTAGTTAACGGCACAGAGAAAAAAATACTATCCAAAATTTAAAAAACACAACTAGTTGCATATTATACAAAAATAAATCGCCACAGGCGAATAGTGCAAGATTTGCATGTCTCGTACTTTGTTTTCATATAAATGGTTCAAACTATCTGCCAGGTGACATTGCACTGCATTCCCAGTGGCTCAAGTAATCGGAAAAGCAACAGTTTTTGCTATGAAAACTGTTACAGTCTTTCTCATATCCACAGTTGGTTTTTCTACTTTAACTGCTCTTACCGTATTAAGCTATTCCAGAGTGGTTACTCCAGCTTGGGGAAAAACTATGAGAATTCCGGGTATGGGGAGCAATATGGCTTCATAAGAAGTCCCAGATAAACTGACGATGAGGGAGCGCGTCGGGCGAGCATCTCACAATAACGACGTCTGTTTCCTCTTGGTTGACATACTCTGGCCATAAGCACTAGTTTGATCGCAGTTTTTAAAACATCGATAATTTACGTGGAATAATATTCATATAATTAGCACACTTTGAAATACTACGAGGGTCACTTCAAAAGAAATGCACACTATTTTTGTAAAAATACAGTTTTCATTCTGCATGTGTGAAAGTTTTACAGTGTGTAGATACATCCATCCCGCTTGTTTTCAAACTTACTTCAACCTGTTCCCGCGAGTGGCGCCGTCACAGCATGTCTTCAAGATGGCTGCTACACTTGACATTCGTCAGAAGCAACGTGCTGTCAAAGAATTCCTGTGCTGTGAAAACGAGACAGTGGGAAACATCCGCAAGAGGGTTGAAAAAGGTGTATGGAGATGCTGCTGTCGATCGTCGCATTAGTCGGTGGGCAAGCAGGTTACGTGATGAAAGCCGGCATCGCAATATTGAGGATTGTCCTCGCAGCGGCAGGCCTCGTATTGCACAGACTCCAGGCAATGTGCAGAGTGTTAACGAACTGGTGACTGCTGACAGACACATCACAGTGAACGAATTGTTACGCTACGTTGGTATAGGGGAAGGAAGTGTTTGCAGAATACTGAAAGTGTTGGCGTTAAAAAAAGTTTGCGCCAGGTGGGTTCCCAGGATATTGACAGTGGCTCACAAAGAAACAAGAAAAACGGTATGCAGCGAACTTTTGGAACAGTTCGAGAATGGTGGAGATGAATTTCTTGGAAGAATTGTGACAGGTGATGAAACATAGCTCCATCATTTTTCACCAGACACTAAGAGGCAATCAATGGAGTGGCATCAGGCAAATTCACCCAAGAAAAAAAAAAAAAAATTCAAAACCACACATTCTGCTGGAAAAGTTATGGCTACAGTGTTTTTCGATTCCGAAGGACTCTTGCTTGTGGACATCATGCCAAGTGGAACCACCATAAATTCTGATGCATATGTGACGACACTGAAGAAACTTCAAGCTCGACTGAGTCGTGTTCGACTACATCAGCAAAAGCAGGCTGTTTTGCTGTTGCACGACAATGCACGGCCACATGTCAGTCAAAAAACCATGGAAGCGATCACAAAACTTGGATGGACAACACTGAAACACCCGCCTTACAGTCTTGACCTTTTGCTCCATGTGACTATCATCTCTTTGGGAAATTGAAAGACTCTTCGTGGAACGATGTTTGAAGATGACGACTCCCTTGTGAACGCTTCCAAACAGTTTCTCCAGCAGGCTGGTCCAGAATTTTACCATGTGGGTATACAGGCACTGGTTCCAAGATGGCGTAAGGCAGTTGAGAGGGATGGAAATTACGAGCAGAAACGAAAATATTGCTCCTAAAGGATGTATCTACACAATGTAAAACTTTCAAACATGTGGGTGGATTTAAAAAAAAAATTGTGTGAATTCCTTTTGGTGTGACCCTCGTAGGTATTTTAGAATTTGTGATTTACAAAACTCAATAAAATTAAATTCCATTACTAGTTAAGAACACAGAATTCACTGGAATTTTATGAAATTCCAGAAATTTCCCGTGATTTCCCTAGTTATTCCAGGTATAAAGCAATTCCCTGAGAATTCCAGGTATCTCAAAAGAACCGCCAGCCAGTATTCAGACACGATCAGCACCTCTCTCCTGGCTACAGAGTCTCTTCTCTCCTGCTTTCCAGACTCCACAAAAGCTCTTCTGTGTACGTAGTGGGACCACCGATCCTGAAGTAAATGATTTCATGGAGAAAACCCCTATGCTGTGGCCTAGCCATTTCTTCGTGATATCTTTCCTTCCAGGAAAGTTAATCCAGTCAGGTATGCAACATAGGTGAAGCTGTGAGTGTAGGTCGTAAGCTGTGCTTGGCCTAGCTCAGTCCGGTAACAGCATTGTCAGCGGAAGCCAAGGTTGCCGTTTCAGGCCATAGTCGGCTACACAGTTTTATTCTGCCGTTTACTTTCAATTCTAGATTATTCTGCCGAAAGCCGCTGGATGCGGTGGTCTTCTATTGTGTCACAACGTCTTGCGCATCTAACTTACACAATCTCACCTTCACCGTTAACACTTTTCTAACCCTCAACACAAAATCAGTTTGGACAACTAAACGCTCTTTTTTTATTTTACTCTTCCTGTATTAGCCTTTCTTTATCTCCACCTACATGACTTGTCTGCAATTCACAAGTAAGTGTTCGGCAGAGGGTTCATCGGACTATTTTCAAGCTATTGCTCTACTGCTCCACATTCTACCAGCACGTAGGATAAACGAAAACTTCAATCTTTCCGTGAGATCTCTGATTTCCCTTTTTTTTATTACGATGGTCATTTTTCCCTATGTAACCGGCAGTCAACAAAATATTTTCGCATTCGGAGGGGAAAGTGAGTTTGAAATTTTTTGGAAAGATCTCGCTGCAACGAGAGACGCCTTTGTTCCAATGATTGCTACCCCAAGTCGCGTATCATATCCGTTACACACACACACACACACACACACACACACACACACACAACCTATTTCGCAGTGACACAAAACGAGTTCCTCTTCTTTTAACAATTTTGATGTCCCCGTCAATCATATCTGGTAAGAATCGCATACTGCGCAGCAATACTTCTGAAGAGGACGAGCTAGTGTAGTGCATGCAGTCTCTTTATTAGATTGGTTGCATCTCCTGAGTGTTTTGCCATAAAAGGTAGTCTTTGGTTCCCCTTCCCCACAACGTTTTCTACGTCATGTTCCTAATTCAAGTTATTGGTAACTGTAATCCCTAGGTATTTACTAGAACTGACAGTTTTTAGATTTGTGCGATTTATAGCGTAACAGAAATTTAAGGACTCCTTTTAGTATTCATGTGGATCTCACTTTTTTTTGGGTCAAGAGTCACTTTTCGCACTATACAGATATCTTGTCTAAATCATTTTGTAATTGGTTTTGATCTGATGATGACTTAGACAGCAAGTGGCATCATCATCTGCAAACAATCTTAAGAGGTCTGCTCAGATTGTCTCCTAATCCGCTCACACACACTAGAAACAGGAGAGGATCTTTAACATTTCATTGGGGAACGCCAGATATAAATTCTGTTTTACTCGATGGCCTTAGTCACTTACTATGAACTACGAAATTTCGAATTCAGTCCGACAAATACGATGATACTCCACAGGCCCGCAACTTGATTAAAATCCCAATTTCAGTTGGGTTCTATTACAAGAAATCGAAAACATTGCTATACTGTAATGTATAATTCTAATTTAAGGCCCGCAACTATAGCTCAGCTCATGGCTATTTTGGCAACATCAAAATCAACGTCGCTTCTTATTCCACGTACATGATTTAGTGTCCCTACACATGGTATGCGTAATTACAGTTCTTTCGAACATGGTAGCTTTTTGTCTCTCCTTCTACCTCCCAGTTTTCTACGCTTGCATGGATTAGCATGGTTCTAGCAGGACAACAGCGCAGCTGTGTCACGTTCCCAAAACACCAGAAAGTCGCTGTGCATTGTTGTGTAAATTTCCTACTGTCGGTACTATTATTTCACATTCAAATCTTTCAATCTCAGCCGCCGTGTTACCAGGCTCTTTCGTGAAGGTAGGGGTATTCTGTGACAAGGAACCTCGTACGAAGAACATGTGCGTCACGAAGGCAAAAATATGCGCTTATCAGCGAGAGACAATGGGACTCACGCCGTTTCTGCATTGAGTGGCTTTCCGGCACGGACTTTGGGTTGGGAGGGACCAGTAAGCGGTACTGATTTCAACGGCCGCTCGCGTGACACTGCAGGGCTCTTACATTCCTACTGACGTGGCTCTACACAGTATTATCTAAAAAGCATCTGTCTCTGCTATGCTTACCTAACTTCATAGTTCGAGTTTTTGATTATGGTAGAAAACATCTTCGCAAAGGCAACCGGCACGCAGAGGTGTGATTCGCATTTTCTTCTTTCGAACTTGCTGTGGAAGCAGGAAATATTATGCAGAATAGAGATCTTCTGATGGTATTTTACGGACCGCTATTTACAATACGCTGCTCCTGCCTGATCAGACCTCTTCTCCAGTGCCTCGATCTAGTGGCTAAAAAACACAAAGTAATGCACCTCGCCATCAGACACTTATCGAAGCGAGGTCGCACTATTAGCTTGTGTGTGAAACGCACATTCAGAAAATATTTTTATTTTAGCGGGAACTGTTTGTAAGCAATGTTTTACGATGTTACCAAATACACCTCAAACACGTACCAATGGCAGATTTGTACTTTTTAAAAGTTGTCTAATAGTTAGTATAGCTGGCTACTAAAGTGAAGGCCCCGTGTTCAGTTCCCAGTAACCACGTCAGATATTACTATGGTGGAAAGGCGTGGAACGGGGCCCACTCAATGAGAAGCCACTTAATAAAATAACCAGTGGAACTAGGCCGCCGAAGGGGTGTCAAAGGCAGTACATGACATGTATTTAGTTAATTGGCCGATTTGACTAGTTTCTATGTGGAAAGCTTCGCCAAATATTTTCATAGCTGCTTAGTGATAAATGCAGCTAGCTCGCGCGAAAAGTTGTTTTATTGGCAGAATGCTTGATCAAAAGGAAGCTGGCTTTGGTATGATGTCAAGACAGTAGCTATGGCAGAGAGAATGTGACCGATAAATTGACCAGGGTAGAGATGATGAGAGAAGCATTTATCGGCATAAAGATTAATTTCCCAAGTAAAGTAAAGAAGTGTGATAGGTAACACGAAGATAAGATAAAAGCCAAGTATTCTCAGAAACATCATGTTCTGCCCCGCAAAACAATTTACCGGCAGTCAGAAGCGATAATGTAGCAGAAGGCGGACAGCTTTTAAAGACTCTGAACGAGCAGCCATATTTGTTAGGAATGTAGATTGCGAAATTACTTTCCTCCTGACATTGTTTTCTCAGTTCGAAAGTTCAGACCAAGGCCACGGTATCACGTAACTAGAGACGAGACAACACAAAAACCATAATCACTCACTGGGCATATTTAAATGGATCCTTCGCGAACAATGCCACTTCCCGTTTCATTATTAAACAATTTTACATGACGATTGTTACAAGAAGGCCGATTATTATTTTCGGAACTCAGCTGCATCAACGGCATCTTCACCAAGGTTATAGCTGGAAGGGAGAAAAGGCAGGAGGGAAGGAAGGCAGAAGGGAAGGAAGGCAGGAGGGAAGGAAGGCAGGAGGGACGGAAGGAACAAAGAAATGAGGATTAGGTTTTAACGTACCATCGAATACGAGACAAGGAGCGCAGGCTCTGACTGGGAAAAGATGAGAAAGGAAATCGGCCATGCCAGTTTCAACGAAGACATACCAGCATTTATCGATTTAAGAAGACCACAAAAAACAAATGTGGATGGCCGCAAGAGGGCTAGAGCCGAAGCCGTCTTCAGTGTGAATCCGGAGTATTCTCACTACGCCAGCCCTACCTCGCGCGGTGTTACATATTGAGACGACAGAAATGCGAGATGAAAATTACGCTACCACTTCACAAACGCTTGAAAACATTAGTAGAACTTATGGTGAGTATACCTCAAGAACGTAAGGCTTTTAGAGATTGAAGGGGGCATTGAAACGGAGTGATCGAATGGCATTAGTGGCCGGGAGACCGTGTCTGGAGTTGTTCAGCCGCCTGGTGCAATATTTCTGTTGCGTTACTTGCCCGTCCTTGTAACAAAGATGGGGTGAAATGATTAGGATAATACAAACATCAGTCCCCGAGCGAAGAAAGTTTTAGACCTGGCCGGGAATCGAGCCCTGGGCCTCGAGATCTAGATCATCTGTGCTAACCACTTTTTCCCATCTGTTTCATTATCGTTTTCATTCTGCAGTTCTGGGCGGACGTCACATGACACCTCTGAGGTCCTTAACAAGGGAACCTCCTTATCGCACTGCCTCAGGTTTAGTGGTAAGATAGCCCAGTGGATAGCCTGTAAAAAGCTGAACGCAGATCAAGCATAAACAAAGGAACAAGGTGTAATGAACGGTGTTGAACTGCGAAGCCGGCGAGTCGGGTTCTAAGCCCCCTATAGCTATTTATTTATTTATTTATTTTGCAGAACTTTATGAACTGTTCGTCCGTTCACTGAAATGTTTGTTCTCTTTCTGCAGGTTTGGTAGTTGTTATACTGTACGTTGGTTATAGAATACATGTCATGTGGCAAGCCGCGCGGAGTGACCGCGCGATTTGAGGCATCGTGTCACAGACTGCCCCCATAAGTTAGTTTAAGTAGTGTGTAAGACTAGGGACCGTGTGTAAGTATAGGGACCGATGACCTAAGCAGTTTGGTCCTTTAGGAATTCATACACATTTGAACATTCATGCGGCAAGAATAAATTACCGTCTCAAGTAAATGTGATCAATAGCGAAAGCAGGCGAGATACCACATAGACGTCTCACAGAAATGAAAACAAACTGATGTGAACTATGTTACAGCAAAGTAATTTACGAGTAAAAACTTCCAAAACGGAACGCAACTTCAAAAACGTTAAAAGACATGTGTTTTACGCAGCACAGAGAAACTGTGATTGTGAAACTCATTTGTTGCAGCTTATGCGACAAACCAATATCTTTTCATCATTTCTTTAGGAGTGATCACATTCATACCAACAACTAAATCCAACAAGGAGGCATATGTCACGCACTCACCAAGCGCACAAATTAGGTCCTATCATGTGACACGTGTACTGTCTCTAATGACATGTATGAATCACCAGACGTGTTTTCCGGTGGAAGATTCAGTTGAATTGTCGCTCTGTCATCAAAGATTTGCGATTCCCATTCGAAAGCCACTTCCTTTCGGCTACTAATAGAGTAGTTGTGCAGAATGTACTTTCATTATAGGTCCATTCCTTACACCTCGCTGTCGCAAACCGACGTTACATCACGACACACACACACACACACACACACACACACACACACACACACACACACACACACACACATTCACATTTGTATATACCGAACAGCAAAAAATATAAATAAATAAAATAAAAAGATGGCACGAGCGAGCTTCGAACACGGCTCACCCGCTTTGCAGTCCACCACTAACCATGACGACGTCGCTTCTCTTCTATGCTCAATATTGCATTTGTTAAACTTGGACCGTTCGCTGTTTCTATTTTTTTTCATAGTTCAGTACATCTTTTCCTGTTTTCATGCTTTATCTGTGTTCAGTTTTTGACGGGCTGTCCATTGGGTCTTCTTATCACAACACCTTTGGTGGGCTCTTATTTTTTTTATTACAGAGGGTGTCCAGTCCCCTGACCCAACACTATGAAGTACCGGGTCATCAACCACTAGAGCACGAACTGCGGGCAAGGGCTGCAAAGATAGCTGAGGAGGAATCCACACCACCTTCCTTACAGAGACTACTGCCAACAATACAGTCGCAACTATGCGTACGGACATTGTGCGACCATTAGGGGTAATTTGTAAAAATCTGGACACCTCGTTAGGTAGTGTGTAAACAGTTTTCAAGGCTCATGTTAACATGTCGTGAAAATGTGTGCTTTGTTTCCCAGACTACTGAACACTACTCGAAAGGGAAACGAAATTTATGTTCCTAATTTCCAGAGCGAATCTTCTACTGGGCCGAGTGCGCGCAGTTTTGAGACTCCTGGTAGATTAAAACTGTGTGCCAGACCGGGACTTGAACCCGGAACCTTGCTATTTCCCGGGCAGTGTACTTAGCGACTGACCTTTCCACATAGAACTCTCAACACACGCTCACAGCTTCACTTCTGCCACTACCCCTCTCCTATTTTCCGAACTACACAGCTGTTGTCCTGCGCATCTTATGGGACTAGACTCCTGAGAAAAACGAGAGTTTTGCAGAGAAACGGCTCTGACGTTAGCAACCTCTGCAAACCGTACGTGCCGAATTAATGGATTCATTGGCAGTAATCTACGATCATGGGTTACTTGTTAAAGTACATCTACACTCCTGGAAATGGAAAAAAGAACACATTGACACCGGTGTGTCAGACCCACCATACTTGCTCCGGGCACTGCGAGAGGGCTGTACAAGCAATGATCACACGCACGGCACAGCGGACACACCAGGAACCGCGGTGTTGGCCGTCGAATGGCGCTAGCTGCGCAGCATTTGTGCACCGCCGCCGTCAGTGTCAGCCAGTTTGCCGTGGCTTACGGAGCTCCATCGCAGTCTTTAACACTGGTAGCATGCCGCGACAGCGTGGACGTGAACCGTATGTGCAGTTGACGGACTTTGAGCGAGGGCGTATAGTGGGCATGCGGGAGGCCGGGTGGACGTACCGCCGAATTGCTCAACACGTGGGGCGTGAGGTCTCCACAGTACATCGATGTTGTCGCCAGTGGTCGGCGGAAGGTGCACGTGCCCGTCGACCTGGGACCGAACCGCAGCGACGCACGAATGCACGCCAAGACCGTAGGATCCTACACAGTGCCGTAGGGGACCGCACCGCCACTTCCCAGCAAATTAGGGACACTGTTGCTCCTGGGGTATCGGCGAGGACCATTCGCAACCGTCTCCATGAAGCTGGGCTATGGTCCCGCACACCGTTAGGCCGTCTTCCGCTCACGCCCCAACATCGTGCAGCCCGCCTCCAGTGGTGTCGCGACAGGCGTGAATGGAGGGACGAATGGAGACGTGTCGTCTTCAGCGATGAGAGTCGCTTCTGCCTTGGTGCCAATGATGGTCGTATGCGTGTTTGGCGCCGTGCAGGTGAGCGCCACAATCAGGACTGCATACGACCGAGCCACACAGGGCCAACACCCGGCATCATGGTGTGGGGAGCGATCTCCTACACTGGCCGTACACCACTGGTGATCGTCGAGGGGACACTGAATAGTGCACGGTACATCCAAACCGTCATCGAACCCATCGTTCTACCATTCATAGACCGGCAAGGGAACTTGCTGTTCCAACAGGACAATGCACGTCCGCATGTATCCCGTGCCACCCAACGTGCTCTAGAAGGTGTAAGTCAACTACCCTGGCCAGCAAGATCTCCGGATCTGTCCCCCATTGAGCATGTTTGGGACTGGATGAAGCGTCGTCTCACGCGGTCTGCACGTCCAGCACGAACGCTGGTCCAACTGAGGCGCCAGGTGGAAATGGCATGGCAAGCCGTTCCACAGGACTACATCCAGCATCTCTACGATCGTCTCCATGGGAGAATAGCAGCCTGCATTACTGCGAAAGGTGGATATACACTGTACTAGTGCCGACATTGTGCATGCTCTGTTGCCTGTGTCTATGTGCCTGTGGTTCTGTCAGTGTGATCATGTGATGTATCTGACCCCAGGAATGTGTCAATAAAGTTTCCCCTTCCTGGGACAATGAATTCACGGTGTTCGTATTTCAATTTCCAGGAGTGTATGTCAACACCCACATCTGACCTCCGCAAGCCACCTGACAATAAGTGCCGGAGATTACCTCTGGTTCCACTAACTGATCATCCCTTCCCTGTTCTATTTCCGAATGGCGTGAGTGAAGGATGATTGCCGGCAGACCTTTATATGAGCTGCAATTTTTCGAATTTTCGTTGAGGTCATTTCGCAAGACGTACGTTGGAGGAAGTAGCGAAATGATAACCGTGCACAACGTGGCTCCACAGGATAGACTGGTTGCGTTTAATAAAAATGTGTTCTTCGCCGTCTTATGGTAGACTAAACGCAAAAATCAGGGAATGAGTGTCAGCAAACTGAAGTTTTATCGTGATTATGTAAATCATCGAACAGTTTAATGTCAATCTTTCTGCTAAAGAACGACATTTCCAGTTCCCCGAATACCATACAGCATCCCCCCCGGGCTCTGACTGTTTCGACCAACCAGTCAGTCAATCAAGAAGTTCGTGACTGTTTTCGAGAACGACAGTTCTCGAACCTAAATGAGAAGTGAGAGCTTCAGGTAAGATTTAGACACTCACGTAAAAACTGCTGTTAACCTCTCTTCTGAAAGTAGATGAGGCCAGTGCATGTGTTTTTATGGTAACTACATTGAAAGAGCACAGATAAACTGATGTATTTGCATTCGTAGTTACGTTTTTCCGGCACTGGACTCATCCTTATTTACTAACCTTAGAATTACAGAATAAAAAAGAATAAAAAGAAAGTCTACGCAACAGTGTCTCCGTTCCCAACAAGCTTTAGCGGAAGAGGGAGTTATCCAGTGATTTCACATTATTATTCACAGAGCTATTGTCTACTTCCCTGCCTGCCTAGTGCTGTGAGCATCTTAACTGGATTACTTCGTGTGTACGTCCTTAATCGCTTCCCAGTAAAAAAAATCCTAAGTAGCTAAATGGCTGTAGTGGATCGTGAAATCTAATAGCAAAGCTTTTTTTCTTTTAAAAAATAACATCACTTCCACAGTGTACTGACTGACACATGGCAAACCTATAAAACAAAAGATAAAGAACACTGAATCCGAGTTGTAGCGCAGTGCTGCTATCTTTTTACTACCGTTCTCTCGGTTTCGGAAAATGTTTCGCGTCTAAAGGAAAGCTTGACACCAAAGCGCCTGAGCTCATACCAACGACTATATATATATATATATATATATATATATATATATATATATATATATATATATATGTGTGTGTGTGTGTGTGTGTGTGTGTGTGTGTGTGTGTGTGTGTGTGTGTGAAATCTTACGGGACATAACTGCTAAGGTCATCAGTCCCTAAGCTTACACACTACTTAACCTAAATTATCCTAAGGGGACACACACACACACACACACACACACACACACACACACACACACACACACACACACCATGCCCGAGAGAGGACTCTAACCTCCGCCGGGACATGACTGCAGCGCCTGAGACCGCTCGGCTAATCCCGTGCGGTGACAATATTTGTCGTGGCGTATTAGTGCGCGTATCAGTATTCGACTGTGACCTGTGTCATTGTACTGCGACAAGTTTCAACAACAGCTATGAGCGTAGTGGCAGCACAGACTTACCGGCAAACTAAAGTTTCATCATGGTGGTGTGAAACATCAAATGGCCAAATGCCATAATCTTTCTGCTAAAGAAAGCTATCTCACCCTCGCAAAATACCAATACAACATCCTCCTCGCCCCGTGCTACTTTGACTGATTCGACCAACAAAGAAGTACGAGAGGTTGTTCATCTCTTAAACGGTTAGTAACAGCTTCAGAGAAGCTTTTGACACGCAAGTAAAAACTGCTGTCAGGCTCTCTTCTGAAAGTAGAGGTAGATATGTTTTCATGGTAATTATACTGGAAGGCTGCACACACAAATTGAAGTCTGTTTTCGTAATAAAGTTTTTGCAGTACCAGACTCATTCCTTATTGACTAACCTCAGTATTACAGCCGTGTCTCCGTGCCCAACTTGCTTTAGCCGAAGAGAGATTTATCCAGTGGCTTCACATTATTTACAGAGCTATTCCTTACTCGATCCACAGTAAAAAATCCTAAGTAGCTGAGATAGATAGCTTTAGTGGATGGCGAAATCTAACAGTAAACGTTTTATTTTCTTTTAAAACGGGAACAATACTTCCACAGCGTGCTGACCCTGGCACTTAGCATTCTGAAATACTACCGACTGTACTTCCGTTCCATAAAACACAGCTATATTCGTGAACCGTAACAGGTATCTTGATTCCCTACCGTCACGGAAACGAAAAAACAGTACCATAAATGAAGTGAGAGATTACTGGCTATTGGACTCCGAAGAGACATATTCGCGCGCGCCGGTGCGCAGATAAGCTTAAAACGAGAAACTACATCTAACGGCCTTCAGTCGACAAAGCTTGTGAAAATAACCTACTTTCGTGTGGTGTGGGCTGAGAGAAGTTATCGATCATACTGTCATCGTTAGGCCACACTTGCTAAGCTTTGTAAACGAATATCAGTGTTTTTAAGTAGAATAAATAATCACGTTGGCAGGCAGAAATTCGAAACCTCCATCGTACCCTTGACGTTACATAAACACATTGTTTGCGCCCATAGTGTTATCATGACTGTCCCACCTCAATTTCACATTCTTCTCGTAGTGTAACTGATTACACCTCCAGTATAAGAATTCTAAGGGCATTGGTCTCAAAGTCAAACGCTGGCCTGTAAACTATTTCTGATTACAAGATACCAAACACTATAACCCTTTGTCTGTGTATGTTATTTCGAAAGTTCACTTCCTTCTTTTACTGAGTTTCGTTATCCACAAATCCTGGTAACTGTAGTTGTATTCGGAATATGTAAGTTCCTTGCTGATTGGCGCAACCCTCCCCCAAAGAGGTTATCATGTATTCTCCCCACCCATCTGCCTTCTGCTCTATCGCGATTGGCAGACGGTTTGAAGAGGGGACAAGAGGGCGATAGGCCTTCAACTGTGGGCTCTTAAAGCTTTTCCAAAACAAAAAAATTTTGCACCACGATGGAAGAACATTTTACGCGACAGCTTCCCGCGCCTTGTTTCACATCCATTCTCTCTGATCCCTACCGGCCGAAAATAAGAGATCGACTATCTGTAACAAGCGATTTGCGCACAAAGGTCTGAGCAATGTTACTTAACTTGCCGGTCCCAACTGCTAGGTTTTCTCGTATCTCGAATTTGCGCAGATTTCTGGCCCATGTGCTACAGCAAGCGTGTAGAGCAGCCTTTATGCACCAACCCCTATGTCCCCAAACTTTCGCTCGCCCATTACTTTCACAGTTGTGGCCCTAAACTCGACTGGCGAACGGGCGTAGCGCAACCAGTCTGCAACCAGAATTATGGAGTCTGCCTATTGGGACTAAAACAGACTCCGCGGGAATGTAATAACTTCCGGCAATGGTTATTGTTTTCGAGATAGTACTGAAAAGGAAGCTGCCATTTTACGTTCGCAAGTACGTAACTACATTTTATTATAGGGCAACATTATTCATTTAGATAGAATACCTTCCCATAAAAACTCACCAAAAAATCTGGAGCACCAAATTCACAATCAAGAAGTGCCTCAAGTCTACTAATACAGATTTCGGATGAAAACACACCTACATTCATTATCTACAAAGCACTGAAATGCATGGAAGAGAGGGCTTTCCCTTGTACTACATACTGGGGTGTTTCCTTGTTCCATTTCCATATGGAGTGCTAGTAACAATTTCCATTGCAGACTCGGTGCATTTCCCAAGCATCTGACCAATGAATGTCTAGCACTTGCTGTACCCATGACTGATACTATGTGATAGTCTCACTTCATATTTCCAAAAATTGTTGCACCCAACTGCATTTGTAATGCTTTTTACTAGCTATGCAGACAAATTTGTGTGCAGAAGGGACCATCTGGGTGTAGTTTTTCAAGATATAAAAAAGAAATCAGCATCCAAGTGTAAAGTAGAATTTTAATTAACTATTTGATTCTTGCAGTTTCATAAGCAAACAGTCACGTTGAAATTGTACCAAGCAATGACTTACAATTTCACTAATAATAAAATATTGTCAAATATATTCCAGTTTATTTAAAAGACTGACTGGAAAGAGGGGTGCCAGCTGCCTCATTCTACCTTCCTCAGCACCTTTGAAAATTTTCCCACAGATTTTGCCATTTGAGTGTATTTGCCTTTTTTTTTTATATGGAGCTCACTTCAAACTCCAAAAGTTCCCCTGCCACTGTCTCCTCTCACTATCAATTTTTCCCTTCTTGCTCTCTCTTACTGTTACTGTCTCATTCATTCATTCCCACTGGTGATGTCTCTTCTCGCCGTCACTATCTCTGTCTTCCTCGTTATCATTGTCATAGAATCTGTCTGTCATTGTCAATTGCTCTCACCCTCTTTCTCTTTATCATCCCTCTCCCTCCCCCAGCCTGGGACTGTCTGCTTCACTGATTTTCTTGCACTGTTCTGTCGCTGTCGAGTATGTTCCACTGTCCCTACCCTCTTTTTCTCTCTCAGTGCCACTGCCTGCTTCACTCTTTCTGCAACACACCCACTGTCTACTAGCTCCCAATATTTCAAACAATGGAAACTCCAGAATGGAATGTAACAATATTATGAAAAGAAAAGTTTCCACTCATTTGAAACTGAATGCAAACTTTTAATTTAAAAAAAAAAGTTTCAGTTTCAACCCTGTTGAAAACTTTCATATTAGCAACTTTTAAATCATTTTCTTGAAAGAAAGACATGTGACTATACTGTATTTTTTTTCCTTTCCCTGAGAGCTAGAGGAGGATGGGGATGGGATATGGGGGGGGGGGGGGGGTGCCCCTAGATATGGGCACCTTATGCTGGATACTTACCAGAATCTCAGTTGTTGTCACTCAAATGTGTACAGTCTTCTCTTAGTTTACTACAGCAGCATTGAAGTGTCACTCTGTAGTGACTCCAAGGTTCTGCTGTAGTACTGCCACTTCCGCTTTCGAACTACATCACAGATTGTGTTCTTTCACAATCCATTGACAGTTAGGTAACTAATTTTGGCAGTGAGGAAGAAGATGGAAGACTAGAGTTTAACATTTATTTAGATAGCTAAATGTGTTAGCGTCGGCGCAGGGCAACAGAACTACATGGAAGTTTAATTTTCAATGGAAATGTTTTTGTGCAAGTTTCCCTCACAGAGATGTTTCCCTTGATTATTAAGAAAGCCTTCCTAAATGTTCTTACAAAAGGTTCTCTGTCATTCTGGTTGTATGCCAGTGTCTGCTAGTCACCTTGGTGCCCGAGGGTGTTGTCCTTGCCTTGCCATTACAGCATCACCACTTTCTCTGCAAGATGTCAACAAATCTGACTTCATATGGAGTGCTGGCTCACTTTGTAATGTACATCTAACATGACACATTGCGCATCATTTTAAATATTACTCTCAATAAAGTTTCCTTTCTTTCCTCACATCCACGTTGTTTCTTACAGTAATCAAATTCGATAGCCACGACACTGAATTTTGTGAATGCAATGGTGATTTAATTTGCCATGAAGGGTGTAATTTTTACTTGTGGTATCTTTAGCTACAAGGCAAATGTGAGGATGAAACTGGTCACATCTAGCATGCTTCACCTGCCTCTCCGACTTAATTATTTGATGGAGAAGGATAGTAAATTTTTCACAAAAATTCAAGAGCTCTGAACAATTTATAGCACTATACAGGTTTCCTGAAAAATTCTATGTCACCAGTATTACACACTGAATTTACAAAAGGAAGGTAAACCATGGTTTTGTGGCCTGGCCCTTCTATAAATTGACCAAAAGTGAGACTTCCACAGGTGGTATCAAGAAGGCCTACTGCTATAGGCCAGGCATCACTGCATTGCAAAAGGCATCCGCCAGCAACAGCAAGAGCACAGATCACCCAAATCTTTTAGGCCGACCTGCAGTTCCTATTTCACCATCATGGGATTTAATTTAAATTGACAATGCAGACAATTTCTATATGTGACTTGAGCAGCTTATGGCAATGCAGTTAGTGAATCACAAGGAATATCTGGGAAAGTATACAAATTCACTAGTATCTGTAAAAGTAGTGTACATTACTCAAGAAAGGGAAGCTTTTCTTCTTTTGGGTGAGAGAGGCATAACAATGTAATGCAGCTACTGACTTAATTGCAGTTTATATGCACCATTTAATGAGACATTTCTGTCATTAGCTGAACCAGAAGTCTCACCCCTCCCCCGAAGTTACACAGAAACAAACTGACAAATTATTTTTTTCATCAATTTCAAAATCACATGCATGACAGCCAACTGATGACATGCAATATGATCTGCTGGAAACATTAACACACTCATCCATAGCTTTGCCTAAATGATTTATGCGTGGAGCTTCCTGTTTCCATATGGGTAACATCTGGAAACCAATTCCATCTCTCAAACCATCATTTAGAAACAATAAGGATGTCTGAGTGGTGCGAAACTTCCAGCATTTCAGCACTTGAGATGGCCAAAGGTCTTTAAAATGAACCAACCTTCTGAGCCTAATAGATTGGTTGGTTGGTTTGGGGAAGACCAGACAGCTTGGTCATCGGTCTCATCGTGTTAGGGAAGGATGGGGAAGGAAGTCGGCCGTGCCCTTTCAGAGGAACCATCCCGGCATTTGCCTGGAGTGATTTAGGGAAATCACTGAACCTAATATTCTCGCCATCCTCTCCCACAACTTACCTAGAGTCTGACAACTACATTATAACAGCACAAATCTGTTTTCACTTCTGCATCTATTCGTCAACGCATAACAGAAGCAGTCTTGCTCTGACTGAGCTCCGAGACTTGCAGCTTTAATTGGGTCTTCATCCTGTGAATAGTTAACTGTCAGCTTACTGGACTCCTCTTTTAACATTTTTGAATTCATCATTACTGTCATTCAGACTGCCACCTTGCTATTCATAAAAATCTTGATATTCTGACATATAAATAGGCCTACTCTTGTGCAAAAATTCTATCCCTTCACAAATTTTTCAACATTTGTGTGCAGAGTGCATAGAGTAGTCACTTGTTTATTGAAAGTGATTCACCTCTACTGTTACATATAAATACCATAAGCTTTATTTGCATTAAGTCCAAGTCTGTGTGTGTGTGTGTGTGTGTGTGTGTGTGTGTGTGTGTGTGTGTGTGTGTGTGTGTGTGTGTCACAGAGAGAGAGAGAGAGAGAGAGAGAGAGAGAGAGAGAGAGAGAGAGAGAGAGAGAGAGAGAGAGAGAGAGAGAATATCCCTGGATATATTCATTTAAGACAGCTTGATCATTGGTAGAAGCACACATCATCAGTATATTATGCGTATTCAAGACAGACACTCAGCACAGTGGCTGGTCGGAGCTACAAAATCTAAGCAGTTCTAATGATATTAACGGATTTCTTGTCACTGTAAATTTTAGCAAGATAGTATTTGGTGCACATATGCTGTCAAAAGTTTCACACTGCATTAAACGCAGTGCTATCTGCTGCTTAACATTTGTAGCCACCATAACCTAATCAAATCTGTAAGTGTCATTCAATTTAGATCTATTCAGCTCCTCCCATCAGCCACTTCATGAGAATTTTATTAGAGGTTACATGCTTCACAACATACTGAATATGTATAGAAATAAATTTCCAGCAAAGACTATCATAATATGTTTTTACTTCTCTTAATGACAGATTGCTTCCATAGTACAAAAATACTTTGCACATTTCACCAGGGTCGACTGACGCAGTGAATGTGGGCACCTCTGTATTTTATACTGTGTTCATCAACATTAGGACTGAAGCAGTTTTAATCACCCATAAGCAGTAAATAAGACAGTAATTTTGGTGCTTGGTATTAAGTAACTGCAAGACAGGCGCATGCATGATTTTGTAACAATTCCATGTAATTATTCGTGAAGTAAAAACTCTTTCATGTTGGTCCTTTTATTTCTTTAACTTCAATAAGCTCAGATTCCTTTTTTATCTACTTGTAAGAATGTGCTTATTTATGTATACATAACATTTATTGTTTTCTGTAATCTTACAGAGAAATAAAACAACTGCGGAATGCTCCACTGTCTGAAAGTGAAGCGCACTGCAATTCAGAACTGTACCGGCACGAGCGTCACTGCGTATGGCCAGATGCATTGCAGGAGCATGTTGCCAAACGGGTAGCATTCAGACCAAAGCACGGGCCTAACAGGAATTGCACCGAAGCCCTCTGTTCACGGCGCATCATTGTTGTCCACAGCAACGTTACAGCAGTTGACGGATCAGACAGCATTAATGGCTATAACAGACCCAGTACTTACAAGTTGGCAGTAGAATCTTCTAAGAGCCAAGGTACAATTTTTTATAGCAATTTAGCCGCACTACTCTTAGTGACTGCCTGGTACTATGTTCCATACCTATCCAAATATGACTTAATTAACTTACTTCATCCCCATTAACTCACTAGCACACAATTAGAATTTTGTTATATACATAAAGCACACACAGATCCTTCACCAAAAATTGATACCATCATCATAGATTGTACGCACAGATTAAGTCCATCTCACTGAGCAAATCCCCTTCATGGGATGTGGTTCGATCATGATGCCTAACAGTAGCCAGATGATTAACGTAAGTTCATACAACAGGGTCACTTACAGTATCCACATGCAGTCTACCAAATACATCAATTCTGATGGTTTATGAGCCAACACTGTTATAGTTTTTATGAATTTATTCATACTAAATGAAATGAATGGCTGAAAAAAAAACTGCTCTTTACCATTACATACACCAACAATATACCATGTAATGCATGTTGCAGACAGAGACAATGAGAAGACTGTTACAGGGTTAGCTTTCAGCCAAAGCCTTCTTCAGAAAAAAAAAGCACACACACACACACACACACACACACACACACACACACACACACACACACAAACACACACACACACACACACACACACACACACACACACAAACACACACACACAAACACACACAAACACAAGGAAATGGGAGAGACGAATGCTGCCTCGTGGAGTGTGCAGGGACTACATAGTGGCTGGACAAGGCTGCCAGGCGCAATGTCAGGAGGCTAAAGGGAGGGAGGGAGAGCAGGAAAAGGAAATAACTGGTGGGTGAGGGTGAAGGTGAGGGATGGGAATTGTGGGAGGTGAAACGACAGAGCGGAGTGGGAGCTGTTGAGAGGTGGAGGGCGTGAGGATTATAGGTTAACATAGGTTGAGGCCAGCAAAATAACTCCCATCTCCAAAGCTCAGCTGCTTATTGTGCCACATGGTGGTTCACTTTGCACACTGTTTGGTCATGCCCATTCACCTTAATGGACAACTAGTCAATAGTCATGCCAATATAAAAGGTTGTGCAACAATTGCAGCAGAGCTGGTATATGACATGGATTTTTCCACAGGTGGCCCAACCTGGGATGGGTTAGGATAAGCCTGTGACAGGACTGGAATAGGAAGTGCTGGATTGAGAAGTTTGGCAGGTCTTGCACCTGGGTCTTCCACAGGGATATGATCCCTGTGGCAAGGGGTTGAGATCGGGAGTGGCATAGGGATGGACTAGAATGTTGTGGATTATCAGTGGGTGATGACTTTAGGATGAATAGGAAGAATCTTGGGTAGGATGTCCCTTATTTCACAGAATGATATAGGTAAACAAAGCCCTGACAAAGGATGTGGCTCGGTTGTCCCAGTCAGGGTGGTATTGGTCGTCGCTGGTTCCTTTCCTTTTCTTTTCTACAGAAGACTTTGAGTCTTTTCATTATTTCTGACTGCAACTCAACTTGTCATATTTTCGACGAGCAGCAATCTATCCTTTAACATTCCAACCTGGACTTTCCACTGATTAACTAATCCTATCTTTTGGAACTATTAGAGCCGAGAGGTATAGGTTAGGGGTAGTCTGAAAGGAGTGATAGATTATTCAGATCCCAGGAAATCGTGGAACTGTGTGTGTGTAATGCGGGACGGCACTAGAAAATAATCAGTAGCTCAAAGGCTGTTCAACGTGAAGTTTCAGGACAGGACACAGAGACACACACAGAAAGACTAAGGGGAAAAGGTTTGAAATGGGCATAGAATAGGAAGGGAGGAAGAGGTGAGCTGGAATGTAAAGGAGGAGGAGAATAAATGGGAAGATAGAAAATTGCAAAGAAGATTGTTTCCATAAGATAGACCTGCATCTGGCAATTGTTGTTGTCTTCTCATTTTCAATAATGAAAGTAAGAGGGGTCCTCAGAAGACCTATGTAACAAGATATCTGAGTGGAAATGTGACAGCAGATGAAGGTACAGCAAGTACAAAATAACAGACTACAAGAAGCTGTCTTGAACAATTATTTTCTTCAAGGCTGACTGCCTTTTTTTTAATCTTCGAATGAAGCTAGGTTAACAGTTTGGATGATTTTGCTAAAAAGCTGTACAATGTTAGAACAGCTTGTTTTATTATCCGTTAAAAGACAAATAATCCTGTCAGTTTCTGAACACATTGGTTATATAATCATCCATACTTACATGGGAAAACATATTGTTACGGCTAACTTGCTAGTAGTTCACGTTAGTATTGGATTAGTAACATGGATAAGTTTCATCCTTCCATTTTGTCACTCACTTTCCTGTTCCAATTTCTTTTTCAATTTCACTGGCTATAAATCTTCTACAAGAAATATATTTATGTTTCTGCACTTGGTGCTCATCTTTTATCTGAAAGTGTGTACATTTGCTTAGATTCAAATGAAAATTTATGGATGGAGAAGCATAAAAAACGTTGATCAATAAATGTAATTATATTGTCTTATAATCAGCAATATCTCTCAATATTATCATACTTTCTATTGCAGGTTATGTAAGATTACGGAGCATCAACATGCCTAACAAGCAACGCCGTATGTCATATGATGTCATTGACAGTGGGAAGTCCGAGGAGCCAATATACGCAGAACACAATGATGTCTTAATAACTGAAAGAAATGATACAAGACAAACAGATATTGAGAACCACCCTCCTCCTCTTCCTCCTTTTCCACAGTCTCTACCTCTAGAAGTTGAAGATGAAACAATAAGTGAGACCAGTGCAAGTCATGATCAGTCAGCAGCTCTCACACCTGGTGAGCAAGTACTACAAGATTTGGAAAAACGGATTGAAGGTTTTCCAAATGCATCATTGGATACAAAACCAGAATTTTCTCATGTCCTACCACTACTTGAAGTTACAGAGACCACTAAGTTGAGATACCAACATGTTCTTGGTCCTCAGAATCCTGAACAAGTCTCTTCGGAAGTCGAGAACAGAACATCAGCACGTAGACCCAGCGGCACAGGGCGACCACTGCAGTACCGCCTACTACCCAGCATAAACATGAAACCTGCAAAATCACTTTCTGATTTAGACCACATAGGACAGAAACCAAATCGAACCAGATTGAGCCCACCCAGCAGTGAAAGCTCTGGTTATAAATCGATATCGCCACATCGTAGCAATCCAAGCAGCAGAGGAAGTGAATCAGATTACGGATACAGCACCATAACAGAACTGAAAACACCAAGGCCCGTTAATACACGTCGTTTAGGGCACATGCCAGAACAGACTTGTGGTATTCCAAGTGAATGTTTCATCAGAGTTGAAGTGCGAACAATTCAGACTGGGACTTACGATGACAGTGACTCTGAAAGTGATGGAATATACAGCAAGTCACATAATCCTCCACAACGAAGCAGGAAACTTTATGATGAGTTTTATTATTTGAATTCAACAATGTACATGGCAAGTTTTGCAGATATATTTGTTGAAAGAATATCAGAAACACTAGGATTCACAGCAGAGAATGTGGAACTAGCAGAAATGCAAGGTGATAAAATTTACTGTGATACAGTTAAAAGCATAACAGAGAAAATAAAAATGAAGGTGCGAATGGACATTACACCTTCCATACACTGCAAATCATGGCCAGTGCAGGCTCTTGAGTGGCACCTGCGTAACCGAGTCTGTATACTTGACAGGAGCCAAAACTTGAAGTACACATGGCCAACTAGTGAAATGATAACAAATGTTATGCGAATGGGTTACCATATTTTGCCTATAGGTTACACACCAACTCATGGTTCTAACAAAGAGAGTCACATAGAGTGGCAGATTGCCTTTCCAGAAGCTGAAAACTACTTAGAACAGTATCTTTCACATCCACAAATCTTTTGTTATTTGTTTACTTTAGCACTGCAAAAGAATTTTCTCGACCCACTAGTTAAGTCTGAACTAAAACTACTGCCTGCACATATTCGGTCAGTACTCTTCTGGGAATGTGAGAAAAATTACGCTATCTGGAAGGAAGACAGGCTTGGTGAATCACTTCTACGACTACTAACAGCAGTTTATGACTGTCTCAAAAGGCGGCGCCTTCCAGATTATTTTCTCAAGAGTCATAATAAATTTGAAAGCATACCAGGTAGAAACTTGTCAAAAATTCAGGAGAAATTGCATTCCATCATGGAAAATCCTGTTAAATACGCACTCATTGCTGCTCGTAACTTATACTACATTTCTAAAGACCAGGATACATTCTACCCCAAATTTGATTTTGAAAAGCTGGACAAAATAATTTCAGCAGAAAATTATGCAAAACTTCTTAATCCTTTACTTGCCCAACCACCTAAACCACAAACACTAGTGCCAGAGGAAGATACCTCAGAAGAAGAGGAAGACGATGAAGGGTATGACCTTGACCGTCAATGGCATAAAGATGCACATAGGGACATTGAAGCTAAGAAGGCTGCACGCAGAATAACAAAAGCACCAAAAACTGTCGCAGAAACAATCAATGTTTCGGTAAGTTGACAAATAACCAAACCAAGCAGTGCCAACAATTCACAGGTCATGCACATGCATAATCACATTATGTATTTTTTGACTCTGTGTAATCATGTTACTTGTCCATCCATGTTATTTATTTACTTGACAAAACTGGTTTTGCTTTGGCTGACTGTGCTGAGGATACAAATTAATATGTCAACCCCAGAGGAACTCAAGACATTATCTTGGGACATTTCTGATAATGAAGAGTTGTGCAAGTTTATTAAGATATTTAATAATTCGAAATGTTTATCAGCTTTGAAACTTTCTGGCAGATTAAAACTGATTACCATTATGAGGGAATGTTGTTGACACAATGACAATATGAGGAATCAGTTAGACCACTCTGACACACGTTTCTGTTTGCCGTGTAGCTCCTTGCAGCATAATCATGACAAAGGGAAAGATCCATTATGGCTTGAAATTCTAATGTCCAAGTTGTGATGGCTGCCTGCATTCATTTCACTCTTTCTTGTGCAAGCAACTACTTTGCTAATTTATAAGTTAACACTGGCAATGCTGACTTTGATGCCATGTTGATGCTGGCATTCACAACCACCCTTATAAAAATGGAGAAAAATACTAGCCATTTCAAAATCAATGTTGGGGTTTCAAGACTTTTAGCATTTATTACATTCAGCTTACAATTAAGAATACATCAAATGAAAAAGCAACTCTAATGCTGTTGTCAGGATACCTGTCCACTTGCACTGTTTTCCGTGTGACCAGTGAACAGAAATTTGTGTGTTTACAGTTTGCAAGGACTGAATCTGTAGTTACAGTGCAATGTGTGTTCCATACTAAGTTCCATTGTAATTCTCCAAGTGATAACATCCATAGACGGTATCATGTGTTTGAAGACATTGGCTGTCTTTGCAAAGGGAAGAGTATTGGACGACCAAGAGTGAGTGAAGAATGTGTTGAATGAGTGAGAAAGTCTTTCACACATAGCCCCAACAAACCAGTTTGGAAGGCTAGCCACGAATTAGCAATTCCGATGACTTAAGAAGAAATTTACAACTACGTACTTGTTGCCTGCAGTTGCTACAAACTCTAAATCCTACAGACTATGGTTTATGTGCCAACTTTGCAAACAATATGCTGATGCACTGTGTCATCTTCAGTGATGAATCGTTATTTCCGTAAGTGGAAATGTGAATACACATTATGTGCACATCTAAAGATCAGGAAATCCCAACAAGATTGTACAGCTGCAACAAGACTCCCCTAAATTCGTGGTGGAAAGTTTATGGGCCTTTCTTTTTCTGTGAATCAACTGTAACTGGTGTTCCTTATCTTAATGCACTAGAATCACAGCCTTTTCCTAAATTGGAATACTGAATCACGAAACATTATTTGGCAACAAGATGGTGTACTGCTTTGCTGACACAACTCAGTAAACATCTGGTTAAATAATGTTGTACCCAACCATTGGATTGGCCCCAAGATGCCAAATGGCGGAGCTCACTCTGCATGACCTCCACATTCATCTGATCTGACATCATGTGATTTTTACCTTTGGGGGTTCATAAAGGAGCTTGTGTATGTGCCTCCACTACCAACTGTTCTACCAGATTTAAAGAAAAGGACTGAAGCAGTTGTTGCAACAATTACTCCAGGCACATTGGTCAGGGTTTTGGGAGAAGTCCCCAACTGACTTGGCTGCCATGTGCTGAATGGTACTCAAACTGAACACTTAAGAAAAACTGTTTGAGTTGCTCTTTCATTTGAGTTATTATTCATAATTGTAAATTGAATGCAATAAAAACTACGAAGTCCTAAAACCCCAATGTCCAAATTGAAGTACCCATACTTACATCATTTCCCAGTCTTCCCTGATGAAATGCTCACCAATTGGTCTCCTCTTTTTTCATCCACTTCAAACAGACCAAGATCCAGTATTTTATACATTACTTCAACTCATCCTTTATCAAATCTGTAGTCTAGCAATCATCTTCTGCTGACTTAACTGTGTATGTACATCACACTTGTCTGGCATTTCCAAGTATAAAATGTGGTGTCCACCATGGAATGGACATTTCCCTTTTCTTTAATGTTAGATTTACCAGATATTTCAACCAGTTGTGAGGTAGGATGGATACATTAACAGAAGATGGCTTCTGAAGCATAATCCACTGACCATTAGTAAAATCCTTAATGCAAGAACAGTAACTCACTCCATAGTCTTAAAACACTGTGCTATAGGGTAAACGGGGAAATTAATGAAATGCTTTGTTACAACATAAGAATGATTTGTATTTTAAGTAAGCTACTTAAAACAATGATATGTGGTACTGGTGCATAGCTTAATTACAAGTATATTGAAAGCTACTCTCGCAAAGCTATCAAAGTAGAAAATGGATTTAATTGGCAGCTAAATAAATTGATAGCAGACAAAGAGAGAGAGAGATTTTTAGGACTTCACATTAAATTTAATGTGCATCTTGCACATTCAAGTGCATCAATGTGTAAATAACTTTTGCACATTTTTTGCTTACCTTTCTCAAATCTACATAAAGCAATTTAATTTTTAATTACTTTGTATTTACCCCTTCACAACCATAATCATGATAGCTTTGGATTAAATGTCCTCTACCAAGACACCAAGATATATGTTCTGTAAAGTTCCATATAACACAGGCCAACGAAAAATTGCTTTTGAAAAACTTTTTTACTTTGATAGCTGATCTTTATAGATTTTTACAAGCTGAATCCAAATCTAGCCTTAATTTTTTTTATATCACCCACAGTTTTTGAGCAATATGCTTTTTATTATATAGTATAAAAATACTGTGCTATAGGGTAAACGGGGAAATTAATAAAATGCTTTGTTACAACATAAGAATGATTTGTATTTTAAGTAAGCTACTTAAAACAATGGTATGTGGTAATAGAGGTTTCACTTGTCAGCTGGAAGTGGTTTGTATTTTCTTTCTCTTTTTTCTTTGAAGCTTCTTGTGTAGCTTTTTCTATAATGAGTCACTTGCTGAACTTCTCGTTGAAGTGACAAACAGTAGTCCATCATGTTGGTGTTCCAGCGGCCTTGGTAGCCTTTTACCATCACTTTAATGTCCTGGTGAAAATGCTCTCCTTGCTCCTCGCTAACATCTCCTATATTGTCTGGGAAGTAATCAAGGTGACTGTTCAAAAAGTGAACTTTCAGGCTCATTAAACACCCTAAAGTTTTAAACTTCTTTAACATTTTGGCTGCAAGAGAAACATATTCTGGGTCTCTTTCATGCCCTAAGAACTTTGTAACAACTTGCTTGAATGATACCCATGCTTCTTTCTCATTTAAGGTCAGTGTGGTTTCAAAGTTAACATCAAACATCAATTTTCTAATGTCAGGTCTGACTAACACGCCTTCTTTTAATTTAGCTTCTGAAAGGTGTGGAAACTTTTGGCAGAGATACTTAAAACATGGTCCATCTTTAAGCAAACCCATTACAAAGTGTTTCATGAGGCCTAACTTTATATGTAGAGGTGCTAGGAGTATGTTTTTTAGATCTACAAGGTTTTTACATAGAATATTCTTCGCACCAGGTGTTAAAGACTCCCTCACAGGCAAGTTCTTTCTGCACCAGTGGTGATCCCTAGCCCTACTGTCCCATTCACACAAGAAATATGGAAATTTGGTAACGCCACCTTGCTGACAAGGAGCATGCATGTTACTTTTAGATCACCACATATCGTCCAATCATGAGCAAAATACCCTATTTTATTTAGCACTATTTCTAGGTTTTAATAGCTTTCTTTCATATGTACAGAATGTCCAACAGGTATAGATGCATACATTTTACCAGCCTTTGAACTAGTTTTGGATGAATCAATAAACAGCCTCCAGTCTTCCTTTTCGTATTCAATACCAAACTCATTCATGAGACTGGGAATGTCTGAGCAGTACACTAAATCTTGTTGAGAAAATTGCTGCTCTCTCTCTTTCTGTACATGTCTATGCTGATTCCAACTGCCAATAAGTTCCTTTCCTTCAATCTACAGCCAAGCAGTTCAGCTTTTTCTTTCGTTAAGCCCAGATCCCTAACCAAATCGTTACGCTTTGAGTAACCAATTTGTGCTCTAGACTTTCTGTATTACAATGGAATTCATCATCTGGTTCATTTAAATCACACTGCACATCAGAAAATACTTTTGTTGGAATAGAATTTAAATCATCTGGTGGTTCAGGAACCGGCAAATCTACACCATGCCCTACTTGTCGGATGGCAGATGGAAGGTTAGGGTAGCTTATTACCTTCTTGTTTTCCGAATTATGACCAGTAATATCAACACTGCAAAAGTAGATATCATCGAAATTATTTCTTGGCTCCTTCCATATCATAGAAACAACAGGTCTAAAGGCTTTTTTCTCCTTTTTGGACCATTTTCTCAGATCTTGAACACACACATAACATACCTTAAGCGGTGCCCAAGATTTATCTTGATCACCAAGTTTAGATCAAAAGTATAACCTTTTTCACAAAGTCTGTAATGTTTCTTTGGCGTTCTTTAATCACAAATTCAACACAAAAGCAGAGTTTTTACAACCACGATTAGACATCATACTGAGCACATGTACAGGAAACAGCAAAGTGATGTTTGGTTGACAGTGAACAAAACACCATCTGTTAACACAAAAATAGATGGTTCAAATGGCTCTAAGCACTATGGGACTTAACATCCAGGGTCATCAGTCTCCTAGACTTAGAACTACTTAAACCTAACTAACCTAAGGATAGCACACACATCCATGCCCGAGGCAGGATTTGAAACTGCGACCGTAGCAGCAGCACAGTTCCGAACTGAAGCACCTAGAATCTCTCAGCCACAGCGACCAGCACAAATATAGAATCGACCTTTTTTAGCTAGCAAGTGTTTTTCAGCAGTGCTACCAGTGTCATCTACATTCATTACATCTCCTTTTTAAATTATTTTAATTATATAAAAGCTGTTAAATTCTTTTAAAAAAATCACGTAATATAATAAATTTAACTGTAAAATGTGAAGAAGTGGCGGATGATACAGTTTTTTAAGCATCATATTTGGATTTTCCACCCTAAAAAAAACCACAAGAATAAGGTATTTTCAGCAAAAAAGTTTTTCCATTGTTGGCCTATGTAATTAATTTGCTCTTTACACAGCAGCAGCCTGTGTCAGATTTTGAAAAAATAGCACTCAGATTTAAATCTTACTCTGTGTATAAGGTCTAGGTGACTGTGACATGTTTTCAGCAGCTGTCACTGTATATATCATACAGATTAGCAAATTACTAGTTTTTTTTTAATCTGAGATAATTTATAATATCAGAATTTCTAAATATATGGAAGCGCTCATATTCACTGCTTTGATGTCTTCTGCAACTATATCCCAATAACCTGTAATAATCACGCACAAAGACACTTCACAAATTTTAATGCTATTTCAGATGCTCATTTCATTTCATAATATGAAGGACTTATGTAACCTCAACCTAAAACTAATTTTTATTCATTTATTTTTTTGCAGATACATCCTCAAAAGAATGATCCAATGAGGAGTAAATTAGTACTGGAGTTATTCATCCCTCATTTTATTGAGATGGCCAACTACAGCAACAAATACAGATCACATCAGCAGGCTATATTTTATCTCAAACATGCTGAACGGCTTACAAGACTGCTTGCAGAACAACCAGCAGCTAACAAGACAGATATTGAAATGCTTATGACACAGATCAAGTCAGCACAACAGGCCACGAGAGCTAGTGAGAGATACAGCCTGAAGCTACTGTGGCCTACCACTAAACCACCTAATGAAAGTAGCACAGACAAGTCACCAACATTCGCAAGAAGACGGACAACACAGGAGATAACAATTGTAGATGTGCATCAAAGACCAAAGCGTGTTGTATCAATTGAACTACCAAACGATGTTTCTGAATCCATTGATCTGTAGAAATCTAAACTATTGGCAATTTTTTCTTGACATCTATGTTAAGATGTTTTACAATTGTTATATTTAAAAAAATTCCCCTCTGTCCTGTTAGTGGTATTGCCTATGCAGTAAATAATCTGTGATAATTTTGTAATATTGTAGGCAAGCATCCAACAGAGGAAAATGACAGTATGAAAATCTCCAAATGTATGTGCTTTATGACACACTCATTTGTTCATAAAAAAAATACCTTCTTCAGTTCTAATAACATTAATTTAGAAATTTATTTTGTTTACAGAATTCATTACTTCCTAATAGGATAGTAGCTAGAGTCCAAGAAAAGTGTTTTTATAGGCTTAGAATGTAGTCACCGTATTCCATTTATAATTTATATTAACCTTTAACTGTGTACTGTTATTTCAGAGAGAACTGTGCACTTTTGCCAAGAGCTCAAATACAGTGACAAAAGTAATTAGTAGGACTTAGTATCATAAGAATCTCATTAAATCATTACTAGATATATATATATTTTAAATATGATCATTTGTACTTACATCTACACCATGTTCCATGTAGAAGTCAGCTGTTCCCATACTAGCATAGAGTTTGTAACCCATATTCTGGAGAGCCTGGACACTGGGTAATAGCTCCATTTTGTGCTGAAAATAAATATAGACTATTGTTTCTCTATTGTAAATACTCGAAAATAAACAGATTAGTTCATTTACACTTATTTTTGTGTTTGTTATCATAGTTCCTTCAAACTCAATGAAGTGCAGCTATTATTCACAGAATTCTGTCTGCTTTACTCAGTTCATATAACATTTGAAAACATTCTTGCAAACACTTTTACGTGGAACAATTCAGATAACTGGAAATGAAGGTAGGGGCAGGGAGGAGAGGAGGCACAATCTTTGACAAACTAGTCAAGATGTTATAAAGATAATGAGACTTACCAAACAAAAGCGCTGGCAGGTCGATAGACACACAAACAAACTATCGACCTGCCAGCGCTTTTGTTTGGTAAGTCTCATTATCTTTGGTTTTAGATATATTTTTCCTACGTGGAATGTTTCCCTCTATTATAGTCAAGATTTTAATAAGAAATGGAGTTTTATCCTGAGTTCTTAGGGCTAGGAATGAAGGAAAATAGTCAAGGAACATAAAAAGTCTGGAGGATGAATGTGGATCCGGTTTAACTGAAGCATGGTGAAGGAGGGTGCGCACATGCGTACATGTGCACACCTGTAAGAGCTCGCGCACACGTGCATGAGACCAAATGTAGAAATTGTTCATGGATGTTACTTATCAGTTTCATAATGCTGACTGTGTGTTTATGTCTGGAAGACTTCTTATGTTTTGTTGTTATAGTACTGCAGGAAAGGAACACTTGTAGCACTGAAATGAACCTTGGTCAAAAATTTGAGAACATTTAAGTTAAATAACATATGGCAACTTACTAGTTAAAAACAATAACTCAGAGCTAAGCACACAGGAATTTATCTACAAAAATTTAAAAATTAAAAGAGAATTTTCTCTCACTGAAAGGAATAAGGATACCCTCATTTAATACTGTTCAAACCGGATCATTTTCACTTTGTGTATATTTCCTGCACCATGGACCCTTAGCAAATTTTGTTACTGGGACAGGCAATAATTTGCTCTTGACTGATTCTCCTCTGAGGGAAGTATTAGCCTGTAACAGTCGAGCGGCAGACAGGAACATATTGATACTGCTTACTACAGCTCAACTATGAAACTTGTCAACAGTTCACAAGGACAAGAAAAGTAGCTGCTGACGAAAACTAATGTAGGTGTACCATTAATAAAGACTTACTGAAACTCAAGTTTAGATGCAAACAATTGCAGTTTAAGTAGCATACAAGTCTTAATTGCATTGTTAGTCATTTCTGCTGAACGCAGTGCAATTTTATTTGCGAGGCAACAAGAGTGTATTTCACCATTTCATTTATACAATCCTGACTTCTGTTGCCAATTTCTGTTTTGTGAAATCAGAGTCAAGAACCTGGAACTTGGCACTTTTGTTCGACAAATAATACCTTGAAGCTGCCCACAGAAAGAAGTATTGCATTCTTAGGGATTTGGAACCCAGTGCTCAGCATGGCTTTCAAGTATGCCTCATATCTGTTTTCACCAAAGCAAGCCACTTCCCCAGTTGAAGCCATCTCAACACCCAACATAACATCTGCACCTGAAATACAACAACACATTCTGTCAAGGCACCTGACCTCTGCATACACTTAAATATTTAAATTAAAGTTAAAAATATATACACACAGGTTACTAGGAATAAGTTTGATACATGTAATGCTCAGTTAACAGAAGTCTGGGCTAATATTAATTTACAGTTTCTAATCGGCATTCTGAATGAAAGATTGTACAAAATATGAAACTTCCTGGCAGATTAAAACTGTGCACCGAACTGAACGCAGGAGAGCTTCTGTAAAGTTTGGAAGGTAGGAGACGAGGTACTGGCAGAAGTAAAGCTGTGAGGATGGGGCGTGAGTCGTGCTTGGGTAGCTCAGTTGGTTAGAGCACTTGCCCGCGAAAGGCAAAGGTCCCGAGTTCGAATCTCGGTCCGGCACACAGTTTTAATCTGCCAGGAAGTTTCATATCAGCGCACACTCCACTGCAGAGTGAAAATCTCATTTTGTACAAAATATGCCTTTTCCAGTGTGGTCAATAAACCAAATTATAAATCTGTCAGTGGTATTTTATACAAACTACAATCACCCACACTGAAAATAGTTATTGCTATTCCTGTCACTGCATGCATATAAAGAAGCTATGGAACTATTGTATGGCATTGACAGCAGACAACTTTAACAGCTCCCTTAAGATCTTTTTTCCCAATGATATGATACTGTGCCAGTAATATGTTGTTTGTGTGCAAAATAGTAACAGCATAATTTAATCAGAATTTACACTTGGTTTGAGAATGATGAAAGGAGGCTGTATATGTGAAACAGACCTGGAGGCAACAGAAGGTTTCAAATTCATTATATACTGGTAAGAGAGAGATTCCAGAATCAGAATTTAAATTGTAAGACATTTCCAGGTGCAGATGAGGACTCTGACCACAATTTATTGGTTATGAACCATAGATTAAAACTGAAGGAATTGCAAAAAGGTATGAAATCAAGGAGATGGGATCTACATAAGTTAAAAGATCCAAAGGTTACTGAGAGATTCAGAGGGAGCATGAGTCAATATCTGACTAGAACAGGGGAAAAGAATATGAAAGAAGATGATTGGGTAGCTTTGGGAAATGACAGTGAAGGCAGCAGGGGATCAAATAGGTAAACGAAGCAGGTGAAGGAATACAGACATCTAAAAAATGAGACTGACAGGAAGAGCAAAATAGCTAAGCAGCTAAGCATGAATTGCACAAATGTAAGGATTCAGAAGCATATAGCACTAGGGTCTTTGGAGAACAGAGAAGCATCTGCACGAATATCAATAGGTCAGATGGAAAACCAGTCCTAAGCAAAAAGAGAAAGCTGAATGGTGGAAGGAGTATATAGAGGGTCTACACAAGAGAGAAGAACTGGAAGGCAATATTTTACAGAAATGGAAGAGGACTTGATTGAAAATGAGATGGGAGATGTGATACTGCAAGAAGAATTTGACAGAGCACTGAAAGACCTGAGATGAAACAAGGCCCTGGGAGTTGTTGACATTCCGACAGAACTACTGATAGCCTTGACAGAGCCAGCCACAACAAAACTTTTCTGTTTGGTGTGAAAGACGTATGAGATGGGCTAAATACCCTTTGACTTCAAGAAGCATGTAATAATTTCAGTTCCAAAGAAATCAGTTGCTGACAGGTGTGAAAACTACTGAACTATCAGTTTAATAACTCATGGCTGCAAAATACTAACACAAATTCTTTACAGACGAATGGAAAAACTGGTAGAAGCCTAGCTCGGGGAAGATCAGTTTGGATTCCGTAAAAATGTTGGAATACGTGAGGCAACACTGACCCTACAACTTCTCTTAGACTATAGGTTAAAGAAAGGCAGACTTACATTTATAGCATTTGTAAACTTAGAGAAAACTTTTGACAGTGCTGACTGGAACACTCTCTCTGAAATTATGAAGGTAGCAGAGGTAAAATACTGGGAGTGAAAGGCTATTTAGAACTTGTACAGAAACCAGATGACAGTTATAGGAGTTGAGGGTCATGAAAAGGAAGCAGTGGTTAAGAAGGGAGTGAGACAGTGTTGCAGCCTATCTGCACTGTTATTACATCTGTCACTGAGCATGGAATAAAGGAAACCGAAGAAACATTTAGAGTAGGAATTGAAGTTCAGGGGGGAGAAATAAAAACTTTGAGGTCCACCAATGTCATTGTAATTTTGTCAGAGACAGCAAAGAACTAGGAAGAGCAGTTTAACAGAATGGAAGTGTCTTGAAAGCAGGATGTAAAATGAACAACAACAACAACAGCAGCAGCAGCAGCAGCAGCAGCAGCAAAACAAGGATAATGGGACGTAGTCAAATTAAATCAGGTGATGGAGGAATTAGACCGGGAAATGAGACACACAAAAGTAAAGAGGATATAAAATATAGATTGGCAATGACAATAAAAGCATTTCCATTGAAGAGAAATTTAACACTGAGTATAGATTTAAGTGTTAGGAAGTCTTTTCCGAAGCTATTTGTCAAGTTGTAGCCACATGTGGAAGTGAAACATGGACAACGAACAGTTCAGATGAGAAGACAATAGAAACTTTTGAAATGTGGTGCTACAGAAGAATGCTAAAGATTAGATGGGTAGATCACTTAACCAATGAGGAGGTACTGAATAGAATTGGGGAGTGAAGAAATTTGTGGCACAGCTTAACTCAAAGGAGACTATCAAGACATCAAGCAATAGCCAATTTAGTATTGGTGGGGAAGTGGGGGAGGGGGGGGGGGGGGGGGTAGAAATCTTAGAGGTGAACAAGAGATGAATACAGCAAGCAGATTCAGAAGGATGTAGGTTGCAGTAGTTATTCAGAGTTGGAGAAGCTTGCACAGTAACATGGAGAGCTGCATCAAACTAGTCTTTGGACAGAAGACCACAACAATAGCAACATCTGCCTGAAGTTCATAGATCCATACAACACCTGCATAAAAGATTTAAGAGCAGTTAACAACAGTTGCCTTTGAAGTCTACATGCAACTGAACAGTCTCACTTTTTGATATTTATTGGGACTCTAGATTCAACCTGATATTCATCTCTGTTAAAACATGTGTGGCGTAAGTAGTCTTCGTAGTTTACAAATAATGTAATTTTTTGTGATACAAAGCCAGTTGTACATGCTTTGACATTTATGTAGCAATTTATTGTAGTGAATAAACAGAGCAAAATGTGCAACTACACTCCTGGAAATTGAAATAAGAACACCGTGAATTCATTGTCCCAGGAAGGGGAAACTTTATTGACACATTCCTGGGGTCAGATACATCACATGATCACACTGACAGAACCACAGGCACACAGACACAGGCAACAGAGCATGCACAATGTCGGCACTAGTACAGTGTATGTCCACCTTTCGCAGCAATGCAGGCTGCTATTCTCCCATGGAGACGATCGTAGAGATGCTGGATGTAGCCCTGTGGAACGGCTTGCCATGCCATTTCCACCTGGCGCCTCAGTTGGACCAGCGTTCGTGCTGGACGTGCAGACCGCTTCATCCAGTCCCAAACATGCTCAATGGGGGACAGATCCGGTGATCTTGCTGGCCAGGGTAGTTGACGTACACCTTCTAGAGCACGTTGGGTGGCACGGGATACATGCGGACGTGCATTGTCCTGTTGGAACAGCAAGTTCCCTTGCCGGTCTAGGAATGGTAGAACGATGGGTTCGATGACGGTTTGGATGTACCGTGCACTATTCAGTGTCCCCTCGACGATCACCAGTGGTGTACAGCCAGTGTAGGAGATCGCTCCCCACACCATGATGCCGGGTGTTGGCCCTGTGTGCCTCGGTCGTATGCAGTCCTGATTGTGGCGCTCACCTGCACGGCGCCAAACACGCATACGACCATCATTGGCACCAAGGCAGAAGCGACTCATCGCTGAAGACGACACGTCTCCATTCGTCCCTCCATTCACGCCTGTCGCGACACCACTGGAGGCGGGCTGCACGATGTTGGGGCGTGAGCGGAAGACGGCCTAACGGTGTGCGGGACCGTAGCCCAGCTTCATGGAGACGGTTGCGAATGGTCCTCGCCGATACCCCAGGAGCAACAGTGTCCCTAATTTGCTGGGAAGTGGCGGTGCGGTCCCCTACGGCACTGCGTAGGATCCTACGGTCTTGGCGTGCATCCGTGCGTCGCTGCGGTCCGGTCCCAGGTCGACGGGCACGTGCACCTTCCGCCGACCACTGGCGACAACATCGATGTACTGTGGAGACCTCACACCCCACGTGTTGAGCAATTCGGCGGTACGTCCACCCGGCCTCCCGCATGCCCACTATACGCCCTCGCTCGAAGTCCGTCAACTGCACATACGGTTCACGTCCACACTGTCACGGCATGCTACCAGTGTTAAAGACTGCGATGGAGCTCCGTATGCCACGACAAACTGGCTGACACTGACGGCGGCGGTGTACAAATGCTGCGCAGCTAGCGCCATTCGACGGCCAACACCGCGGTTCCTGGTGTGTCCGCTGTGCCGTGCGTGTGATCATTGCTTGTACAGCCCTCTCGCAGTGTCCGGAGCAAGTATGGTGGGTCTGACACACCGGTGTCGATGTGTTCTTTTTTCCATTTCCAGGAGTGTAGAACAAATATTTTTGAAAGAAGTAGTTTTTCCCTCCATTGAACATAGTTTTGATTTGCTGTAACTTAAGTGTCACTACACACATACAGTCTTTAGTTTCTTCACTTCTATCATCTTTAGAAGATTGAAAATAGATTTAAGTATGAGAGTTTAACAAATAAACTGTATTAAGTGACACTAGCTATTCATTTAATTTTTGTTGTGTGTAGGGCTGATACAAGTGCACTTTTTTTCAAAGATACTGCAAGACACATCAGTTTAAAAATACTGTCATTAATAGTGGATATAAGAAAAACTGGGAATGATAGAACAATACCCTTTGAAAATGTACTGATGAATGTAAAGCATTTTAAGAATTTTCTTGACAGCACTATCACAGTGATGAATTTACTAGAAGATGACTTTTAGACTTTCTATACTAATTTTATTAGTTCATAACTAGTTTCAAATGTCAAATCGTCAAAACAACAAGATAGCATTTCTTAATCAACACAAATAGGAGATGCAAATTTAAAGACATTGCTATTTCAAAATGTATGGCATAGTTCTATATTGCATGATCACAAAATTGTTTGAGAATGGCCATTGAGGCTTAAACTAGTTGTAAACTAGTAACATTATTATAACGAAAGTGTATATTTCTACCTGCTTTTAAGAACATTGTAAAGTTTGATTCTGTTTTTTACATGACTGAATAAAGAAGATATTCTACTGAAATTGACATGATAGACACAGGAAGGGAAGAAACTGTGTAAAAAAAAATGTTTAAAGGTGAAAAATACAGGTTATGGAATGGCAGATTAATGACAGAGCTACTAATTAAATGAATTTGAAATGACAGGCCTGAGAAGCTTTGTTACTAAATCTTGAGCTTTTAACAGTTCCTAATCCATGGTTGCAACAAAAGTTCTACTTCTCTATTGTGTCTACATTAAAGTTTCGTACCTGCCAACCGGGAGAAGGAAAATTGTGGCACTTTGACACCAACTTTGCCACATCCTCTTAACACATCAACAGGCTCTACTTGTTCTCCTATGATTACTCGAGTTGCCATGGCCACAAAATCGTAGTCCAATGTTTTAGATACAAATGGAAATGACCTTGAAACTCTAACATTGCATTCTATTACTTTCAGCTCATTGTCCTGAAATTAAACAAAGCAAGACTAAGACATGAACAACAATCTGAATAGGAAGAATGTAAGATCAAAATGATTAAAAGCATACCTTTGCTATGAGTTGCATGTTAAATGGTCCAGTAACCTCAAGAGAACCAGCAACCGAGCGCGCTATATTCATTATTTTAGACAGTGTCTGAGGATTTATATCTTGAGGTGGTGTAACAAGTGTTGCATCACCAGAATGGACACCAGCATTTTCCACATGTTCAGATACTGCAAGGCATAGGATGATACCATCATATGCAACACCATCAACATCAATCTCCTGTTAAATAATAAGAAGATTGTAACACGCTTTGTCCCAGGATTTCATGCAGATGCAAAATAACTATCTCAACTCAACCCTTCAAATACAGCCTCTAATTGCTTCAGTACCTATCAGCATTCTTCCAGTCACTGTGAAGATTCCACAAAAAATACAAGTGAGTAAAATAATGTACACACACTTCACTTTACAGTATAACTCTAAGAATGAGGGAATGATGATTCGGTGATTGTGTCATAGAAAATATTGGCTGATCCATGTGGCCGTAACGGCACTAAATAGTTCGTATGTTGACAGTAAAATGATCGTGCAAATTTACTGATTTGTGCAGCATACTCATTTTGTGGTAATCTCATCTAAGCAGATAACCAGGTCTGGAAATAAGCTCTCAACAAGCTTAATAGTTGGTAGTACTGGTGATACAGCCAATAGCCCTGACTTGTAGAAATGAGTTGAACACAGTGTTTGACCATTTCACATACTTCTGACAGAAATAAACAACCTTTTGATTATGGGGACACTGTTACCCATAAAGGTCATGTTTAGGTGCTACTTACATCATTTAGACCTCTTTGTGCATTATCTGGGAGTGATTCTACGCGAGAAACAACTGCATCACCACTAAAATGTGGATACTTATTTTATAGTAGTTAATGAACAGAATTAAGGGATGAGAATGGGATTTTCCTAGCTTGTTTCACTACTAGCTTTTCCCCCACTGTTATATGAAGACAGCTACAGAGAACTAGTTGGACTAGGAGCACTTTATGAAGAAAATTAAAATGGCATACATCGTCAGTTCAGTAGTAAACATGAGATATAAATTACAGAAGAACGAAGAGAAAGTACATATGTGCTAATCTTAAAACACAACATACACTCTTATAATTACATATAAGACTAATGTTATTAATGAGGAATCGAGAAGAAATCTTGGGGAACACATTTTTGCCCATATCCCACTTACATGGGGTTTCCTTGATGGAATGTTTCAGTGTGACATACTTGTTGCATCATTTGTGTTCATTGTTGTACTGTTGTATCATCAAGGCAACTCAGAAAATATAAATTGGGTAGTTAGTTATATGCTCATTAGTTTTACTATGGCTGGTCACTGTCTGCATCTAACCGAAAATTTAGCATTTTGTTCTGGTGAGGGTACACAGGCTCAATATGTTTTAAGAATGAAAACAAATACAATCCAGTGGTGTACTCTGTGTCACGTATTGTATCTGAGCTTACACGCACATATGAGAATGATGTGTGCCATTACATATGTACTGGCTATTTAGTCAAATATGATGTGAAACTTGAGGCATGTGATAAGTGCTGGTGGTTGAAATTAACTAATAGCAGAGACAATAAATAGATACAGCCTGCTTGAGCCATGTTTTTGTTGTTAGAACAAAGTAATGCATCATCTGGGATTCCTATGTAAATAACACTCGGTAAATGATGTTTAAGAAGTTACAGTACATCAGAAGCGGAAAGGAATGTATACGATGGATAGTATATTTCAATACAGATCCAAGCTGATCATGTTCTCAGTGTCAGAAAAAAAATTGAATTTGGCTGCTGTGTAAGTTAAAAGAGAAAGAGCAAGATGAGGTGTGTAAGAAAAGTAATGAGATTGATTTTTTTATCTACCAAGTTGTTGTTTTTTTTCCCCAGACAACAATATTGTCTCCTTCAAAGTAGATCCCATCAGTAGCTACACACTGGCAAAGATGTCATCCCCAGTCTTGATAGCAGTGCTGCAAGGTGTCAAATGGTACGCCCTCAACCTGTCTGTCACATTCTTTTGAATGTTCTCCAGACTTCCAAAATTATGTCCTTTTAAGACATTTTTCAATTTCAGTAAGAGACGAAGTCAGAAGGACTCTGGTCAGGTGAATAGAGACCCTTTTGAACAACAGGAATCCCTTTTGATGTCGTGTGGCATAGGGTGTTGTCATTATACAATACCTACTTATCTGCGATGTCTAGACTCACTCAATTCACCATTTTTCTAAACCTTTCAAGGGCATCTTTGTAAAACTCTTTGCTGACTGTTTGCTCTGGAGGAACAAATTCTTTGTGCACAATACCTCTACTGTCCAAAAATGTAATCAGCATTGTTTTGATCTTTGACTTGCTCATTTGAGTTTTTTTTTGGTCAAGGAGATGTCTCAGAGTGGCACTCCTCACTTTGCCCTTAGTTAGCCATTTTGTCTCGGAATCATACTAAAAAATCCAGGATTAATCATCTGTGATCACATGACTGAATGATTTGTGGTCATTGGCAATCCTCTTAACGAGATCAATGCACACATGTCTTTGGATGTCCTCCTGCTCAGTTGAGAGTTTTTTTGGCACAAACCTTTCACATGTGCAAAACTTGGGTCAAAATGCAATGTTTGGTGAAAGTGTTTGCGTAACAGTTAACCCACCATCCTTATTGTTGAACATTGGTCTGATCTCTCAAGAGCATGCACGAATTTGACATTTTCAACCGTTTTTGAAGCTGGATGTCTGCCTTGGCAAGGTTCATCTCCAACATGTTCGCAGCCTTCCAGAAATAATTTCTGCCAATGAAGGACTTGTGCTCTTGATACAGAATGCTCCCTGTGGACCTATTTCAACTTTTCAAAGGTCACACTTGCAGATTCCCCAAGTCTTGTGTTAAATTTAATGGTGTAACTTTGATCTAAATTGCACTGTTCTATAACCGTGACCACAACAAAAAGACACAATTTCACTGATGCCACTCTAAAAAATCACATGAATGCTGCACAGAGCCGAAACTATGACTGAGCATCTGGTAGGGTGGAATAAACCAGTCTACACAAGTAGAACACATCACTGCCAGATAACCTGCAATGTTGTCAGTCTCATTACTCTTCTTACACACCTTGCAATTACACTCAGGTCAAATGTTGAGAAGGGAAGCAGTGATTTGCCAAAAACAAGGTATCCTGTCACACGATCATCCAAAGAAGCCCTTTTTTAGTTGTTAATCCTAAGACTCTCAGCAGTTAACTGGTATATGGCAGTTTACTGGTATACACCTAATAGTGTGTGGTACCAATGTCCAGTCCCCCTCTCCCCGGTCCTTTTACAATTGGCTTGTGGTAAGAATAATTCTCAGTAAACCACTGTATTAGCTCTAATTCCTTGACTTTTCTCACTGTGGTCATTTCGCGAGATTTATATGGGAGGAAGTAACACATTGCCCAACACTTCCCAGAACATATTTTCATGGAATCTGAATAGTAAATTCCCCACAATACATAATCCCTCTCCTGCAGCACTTGCCACCAGAGAGCACTGTGATGCTCTCGTTCTGGCTAAATAATTCCGAGATGAAATTTGCTGCTCCTCATTGGTTCTTGCCTCTCTCCAATTAATCCTACCTGCTAAGTATCCCAGATAGAGGAACAAAACTCATGAATCAGTCAAGTGTTTTGTAAGCCACTTCTTATGAGATTTAACATTTCCTTAATATTCTTCATATGAATCTCAGACTTTGGTCTCCTCTTCCTGCCTCTAGTTACATGTTGTCATTCCATTTTAAGATGCTCTGGATGGTCATTCCTATGTATTTCACAATAATTACTGTTTATAGTGATTTGTCACCAATAGTGTAACTGTAAAATAGTGGATTTCTTCTCATATGTGTGAACAAGATACTACATTTATCTACATTAAGGGTCAACTGCCAGTCCCTGCAACATTTATCTTCCTCTGAAGGTTTCCCTACAGTTCTCTGGTGTTGCTACCTTCTTATAGAAAACTGAAACATCTATAAACAGCCTCTTTGAACTTTTGATGTTATCCACTAGAACATTTATGTCTATTGTAAGCAGTTATGATCCTATAACCTGTAACTGAGACATTCCTTAAATACCCTTTACCTCTGTTGATTTTGCTCATTAAAAGCGAAGTTTTGAGTTCAATCTGCAAGAAAGTTTTGAATCCAGTCATAAACTGGTTTGATATTTGATAAACTCATTTTTTCACAAAATGATATAGCTCCACACTATCAAAAGCCTTCCTAAATTCAAGGAACATGGCATCGAGCTGGGAGCCATTGTCTACAGCACTGCTGATCTCAAAGACGAACAGATCAAGCTTGGTTTTCTAAGGTCTCTGTGGAATACGCGTTTATTTTTACAGAGGCGGCATTCATTCTTGAAAAACATCAATCTGTGATCACAGAACAACTTCCATAAGTCTACAACAAACTGACATCAGCTATGTAGGCCTATGTGCAACTGCATTGCAGCACTTCTTGAAACTGGAATGACTTGTGCTTTCTTCCAGTCACTGCATAACAACTGTTACTCCAGTGACCTATGATATATTACTGCTAGAAGGGAAACAAGCCTATCACACAATCTCCGTAGAATCTTACAGGTATCTCATCTGGTCCAGAAGCCTGTCCTCTGGTGTACAATTGTTGCTTTTCCATTCTGCAACAACTTCTGTAGCGGCATTTGTTAGATGTTTCCAAAGAGGTATACATAAGATAAAAAGGAAGCACTGCACTGCAGCAGAGATACTGTTAGATGAGAGAAATGTGACTTGTTTCTTTCCTAGTTGACAGAAAAAGAGGAGTCCGTGGTGTATCTTGATGAAGAGAGGATAACATTTTTATCGCTCTTCCTATTGCAGCAGTTTTGTTAATAATATTGAATTTTGAATTAATCTAAATAAAATGTGTGTGTATTTATTTGACAAACAGTTCATCTCACTATATCAAAATTGAGTTTGTTCCATTAGGCGACACGGTCAACAATTAGCAACTTATATGGCAACTCTATTCGAGACGACCATTGCGGCAGAAAGAGGTGGTGAAGTTTCCAACTGAAAAGAAAATACAACTAAGAACATTTAATAGTGATTTTCCTAGAAAGTTTATTTTGATATATTAGATGGTGTCTGGTCAGCAGATAGCCATAAAAGCATTTCATTAACTTCTATTTATAACTTCACAGTCAAAGGTCACAAAACATTTACAATTCAGGAACTAATTCATTATCTAGCCCATAGTAAAAAACATAATAGAATACACTGGTAACCAAACAGAGATCAGATCCTACAATCTCCTGATCATAAGAAAATGTAATGTAATTGTAACTAATTGTTGAAATACTACTTGTATTCTGTCTTTGTTCCAGATATTCGACAACGAGGATACAATGAGAAAAGAAGGATTACCAGTAAAAGTGGGACAAAATTACGGAAACTGAAGAAAATTTTCTACAAAGACAAGTAACTGAACTTTGCAGAATGTGAACAGAAGTATGTCAACCAAAGCAGGATCAAGAATATTCCATTGATCACAGCCTGCAATAGCAGTATCCTGATGCTTAACCTGCTTAAATCTTTTTTGCAAGCAACAATATTTATGGTACAGATGATTTTTCATTGCAATAGCAAATGAATTTCATACACATAACAGTGACAAAGAGAAGCCATCCTGTTGCAAACACGTGTGATGAGTGAAATTTTAACTATTGAGTTTATATTATATTTCAAAAGTCAGTCACAGTGTGTACCTTTTATTGTCAGTCAAAATGGAAGTGTCAATGGGAAAATTAATGCTAATGGTAGTGATTATGAAAATACTGAATCATAATCTAATGTATTAGATAATGAAAATGACAATGCATCACAACAAGGTGGGAAAGTCACAGTTGAACACAATACACAACTGAACTCAGCATCAACAAATGGACAAAAATATGTCAATGACGTTAATTCACTGTCCTCAATAGGAGATGTCTCTTTTCAAAATCATTTGGATAGAAACGCAACAGACATGTTGTTGTTGTGGTCTTCAGTCCTGAGACTGGTTTGATGCAGCTCTCCATGCTACTCTATCCTGTGCAAGCTTCTTCATCTCCCAGTACCTACTGCAGCCTACATCCTTCTGAATCTGCTTAGTGTATTCATCTCTTGGTCTCCCTCTACATTTCTACCTTCCACGCTGCCCTCCAGTACTTAATTGGTGATCCCTTGATGCCACAGAACATGTCCTATTAACCGATCCCTTCTTCTGGTCAAGTTGTGCCACAAAATCCTCTTCTCCCCAATTCTATTCAATACCTCCTCATTAGTTACGTGGTCTACCCATCTGATCTTCAGCATTCTTCAGTAGCACCACATTTCAAAAGCTTCTATTCTCTTCTTGTCTAAAGTATTTATCGTCCATGTTTCACTTCCATACATCGATACACTCCATACAAATACTTTCAGAAACGACTTCCTGACACTTAAATCTATACTCAATGTTAACAAATTTCTCTTCTTCAGAAATTCTTTCCTTGCCATTGCCAGTCTACATTTTATATACTCTCTACTTCAACCATCATCAGTTATTTTGCTTCCCAAATAGCAAAACTCCTTTACTACTTTAAGTGTCTCATTTCCTAATCTAATTCCCTCAGCATCACCCGACTTAATTCGACTACATTCCATTATCCTCGTTTTGCATTTGTAGATGTTCATCTTAAACCCTCCTTTCAAGACACTGTCCATTCCGTTCAACTGTTCTTCCAAGTCCTTCACTGTCTCTGACAGAATTACAATGTCATCGGTGAACCTCAAAGTTTTTATTTCTTCTCCATGGATTTTAATACCTACTCCAAATTTTTCTTTTGTTTCCTTTACTGCTTGCTGAATATACAGATTGAATAGCATTGGGGAGAGGCTACAAACCTGTCTCAGTCCCTTCCCAACCACTGCTTCCCTTTCATGTCCCTCGACTCTTACAACTGCCATCTGGTTTCTGTACAAATTGTAAATAGCTTTTCGCTCCCTGTATTTTACCCCTGCCACCTTCAGAATTTGAAAGAGTATTCCAGTCAACATTGTCAAAAGCTTTCTCTAAGTCTACAAATGCTAGAAACGTAGGTTTGACTTTTCTTAATCTGTTTTCTAAGATAAGTCGTAAGGTCAGTATTGCCTCACGTGTTCCAACATTTTTACGGAATCCAAATTGATCTTCGCTCAGGTCAGCTTCTACCAGTTTTTCCATTCGTCTGTAAAGAATTTGTGTTAGTATTTTGCAGCTGTCACTTATTAAACTGATAGTTCAGTAATTTTCACATCTGTCACAGACTACTTCTTGAAATCTGAGGATATTTAGCCTGTCTAATACATCTTGCTCACCATATGATAGAGTTTTGTCAGGACTGGCTCTCCCAAGGCTGTCAGTAGTTCTAATGGAATGTTGTCTACTCCCGGGGCCTTGTTTCAACTTGGGTCTTTCAGTGCTCTGTCAAACTCTTCGCACAGTATCATATCTCCCATTTCATCTTCCATTTCCATAATATTGTCCTCAAGAACATCGCCCCTGTATAGACCCTCTATATACTCCTTCCACCTTTCTGCTTTCCCTTCTTTGCTTAGAACTGGGTTTCCATGTGAGCTCTTGATATTCATGCAAGTGCTTCTCTTTTATCTAAAGGTCTCTCTAATTTTACTGTAGGCAGTATCTATCCTACCCCTCGTGAGATAAGCCTCTACATCCTTACATTTGTCCTCTAGCCATTTTGCACTTCCTGTCAATCTCACTTTTGAGATGTTTGTATTCCTTTTTGCCTGCTTCACTTACTGCATTTTGGTATTTTCTCCTTTCATCAATTAAATTCAGTATCTCTTCTGTTACCCAAGGATTTCTACTAGCCCTCGTCTTTTTACCTACTTGATCCTCTGCTGCTTTCACTGTTTCATTCCTCAAAGCTACCCCTTCTTCTTCTACTGTATTTCTTTTCCCCATTCCTGTCAATTGTTCCCTTATGCTCTCCCTGAAACTCTGTAAAACCTCTGGTTCTTTCAGTTTATCCAGGCCCCATCTCCTTACTTTCCCACCTTTTTGAAGTTTCTTCAGCTTTAATCTACAGTTCATAACCAATAGATTGTGGTCAGAGTCCACATCTGCCCCTGGAAATGTCTTACAATGGTCAGAGTCCACATCTGTCCCTGGGAATGTCTTACAATTTAAAATCTGGTTCCTAAATCTCTGTCTTACCATTATATAATCTATCTGAAACCTTTTAGTATCTCCAGGCTTCTTCCACGTATACAACCTTCTTTCATGATTCTTGAACGAAGTGTTAGCTATGATTAAGTTATGCTCTGTGCAAAATTCTACCAGGCGGCTTCCTCTTGCATTTCTTAGCCCCAATCCATATTCTCCTACTATGTTTCCTTCTCTCCCTTTTCCTACTGTCGAATTCCAGTCATCCATGACTATTAAATTTTCGTCTCCCTTCACTACCTGAATAATTTCTTTTATCTCATCATACATTTCATCAATTTCTTCGTCATCTGCAGAGCTAGTTGGCATATAAACTTGTACTACTGTAGTAGGCGTGGGCTTCGTGTCTATCTTGGCAACAATAATGTGTTCACTATGCTGTTTGTAGTAGCTTACCCGCACTCCTATTTTTTTATTCATTATTAAACCTACTCCTGCATTACCCCTACGTGATTTTGAATTTATAACCCTGTATTCACCTGACCAGAAGTCTTGTTCCTCCTGCCACTGAACTCCACTATATCTAGCTTTAACCTATCCATTTCCCTTTTAAATTTTCTAACCTACCTGCCCGATTAAGAGATCTGACATTCCACGCTCCGATCCGTAGAACGCCAGTTTTCTTTCTCCTGATAACGACGTCCTCTTGAGTAGTCCCTGCCCCGAGATCCGAATGGGTGACTATTTTACCTCCAGAATATTTTACCCAAGAGGACGCCATCATCATTTAATCATACAGTAAAGCTGCGTGCCCTCGGTAAAAATTACGGCTATAGTTTCCCCTTGCTTTCAGCCATTCGCAGTACCAGCACAGCAAGGCCGTTTTGGTTAGTGTTACAAGGTCAGGTCTGTCAATCATCCAGACTGTTGCCTGTGCAACTATTGAAAAGGCTGCTGCCCCCTCTTCAGGAACCACATGTTTGTCTGGGCTCTCAACAGATACCCCTCCACTGTGGTTGCATCTACGGTATGGCTATCTGTATCGTTGAGGGACGCAAGCCTCCCCAAATTTTTTGAGCTCCATGTTGAGTGAACAGAATGGACACTCATGCACACACTTCGCAATCATCATTTGCAGGTATCAATCATGGAACAATGCTTACAGAAATCCATATGACTGGATATAGACTTCAGTACAAAAATCATTAATGTGTCTACTGGTCTTGGCAATTTAGATCAAGGACTCAGTACCTTAGTATGCAAGTTTTCAGAGTCGTTCAAAAGTGTCATGACTTTTTGGTCTAACTTTAACATACAGTTGTCAGATGCAACTAATAAATTAGATACATAATTTACTAATATGTACAATGAGCTAGACAAGAATTTTTTTAGTATGAATGAAGATCAAGATCACAGTACACATGAAGTTGAGGAACTTGCAACAGCACACAGTAGTTTACTAAGTGCACATCAGAGCTTAGCTCAGGTGGGAACAACAAATCAAACACACATATCTGAAATCGAGTCAGCATGAAAAAATGTACTGGATGATGTACAAAAACTCTTTCAAGATGTACGTTTTCTGACTTTAGAACAAACTTTTTTGAAAACCGAGTACAACCGTACCAATAAGGATGTAAAAAGATTACATGAGAGATCTAAGGTGAGCATCTTTGACAGCAATTCTACCCTCGCTGGAAAGTATGCCAGGGAACAAAAAACTTATGTTGACACGGTTGAAAAGATCATAAACAAAAGAGAACACAAAATTCTCACTAAAATGGATAGTGATATGAAAGTAATATAAGGTAAGATTCATTACAAACCTATCAGTGAAAGAGACAAATTGAACAAACTGCATTCTGCAGCTAATTAAAATAGAAAATCAGTACTAGACAGTAGTCATGCCAACACTGTTTCACAAAAGCAAGATTATGACAAGAGTGAAAAAGAATAGTTTGCAAACAATCAACCGTATGTGCCAGTATCATCACACACGGCATTACCATCTTTGTAAAGGTGCAGAATGGCTTCACTATCTGATGACATAAGGCCTGGCCAATTCTCAGTCATAATACACAAAGGTCTAATAAAACAGAGACAATTCAATTCACAATCTTCTCACAAAAATTCAAGAAAACATGCCCTGTTGTCTTTGTGAGGCCTTTTAGAAATGCTTTACTCTGGCACTGGTCCGAAATGAAGAAGATTCAGTTTGTTGTTGGTTTCAAACTAGGTGATGCACAGTTGTCAAACATATGAAGAATTTGAAGAGGCTTTCCTAGAGAAATACTGGTCTCCAGGAATTCAGGAAAGACTACGAATGGCAGTTTTTGACCCACACCACTTAACGTAAAACAAGTCAGACTGCACCTGTATTTCGAAAGATACTTTAACAAGACAAGATACTGGAGCAATCCAATATCACATGTTGGTGTTTTGAGAATATTAAAGACTGGTTTCCCAAATAAAATTCATAGGAAACTGGTAACTGTGCCAACTTATAACCTAGAATACTTTCTTATGGTTGTGGATTTGATTGACCTCATTTACGAGGGCAGTCAGACTACAAATGAGCTACGGGAGTGGCATGAACTAAAATCAGTAAAACCCCACCCTCGATTATGTGCAGAATAGAATCTGTCAAAATACTGATTATGTTGTAAACACTGTACAAGTGACTGATGGGACTGGCAGCAACCCGCCTTCCCAGACAGTAAACGGCAATTGGATGGCCTAGACCCCCTGCCACTGACCAAAAACAAGAGTGGGGGCATGATGCTAATATACAATTATTTCACAAGGTATGCCAAAGAATTTGATATGTGAGATGACCTATGTGCAGATAAAACAAATGATAGAAAATGAATAAACGAAGTACAGGATTCTACTCATGCACAATGGTACATAAATGCAACTATTACATGAAAATGTGTAAAAATAGAAGTCAACTGCAAGTGCAAGATACGCGATGAAATAAGGTAAGGCAACAACTAACAAATACTGACAATGCAGACTTGAGAACACACAAATTACATACTGGAGTTTTGTTTTATCGCTGAATGCCTCAATCTGGTAACTGGTGTGTGTGTGTTTACCCAAAGTGTATACTGAGTGTAGCAAAAAGAATAGTCTGATTTAAAAAAAAAATCATAACTATTATGTTATTTGAGATATGTATGTGAACAGCATACTGTTGGAAAGAGCAAACACTCAAGTTTTACATGGTTCCTGCTAGGTAGCAGCAGTGGACACCCACTTCAGTTCTAATAATAATGGTGTCTATGTTTTGCAAAGTGCGGGCCAGTAATAACTGTTCAGTTCGACTCTTGTACTAGATATAATGTGGACCTGCTACAGTATGGGGCATGATGACGGCATGAACAATTCCAAGCAACAGGTTGTTTGTGTGAAAGCAAATTGACGGGCCATCCCGAATGTCTGACACAGACGTCTAATGCATCCGCCATAGTTTCACGAGGAGTCCACAGAAATCCACTTCTCATGCAGCTCAAAATGCCCCCCAATGTCCATCTGGCATGCAGTGCATTAACCTTTACACATGAAACTACACAAAATTCAGCTACTGCAAGCTATTTGTGAAGATGACAACAACATGTGGAGTTCTGTAATTTCGTTCTTGGCAAGATTGAGGATGACAGTTTCCTTCCACACTTTGTGTTTAGTGATGAGGCGACATTCCATTTAAATGGAAAGGTAAACTGTCAAAACATGAGAATACAGGGTACAGAACAACTACATGAAGTTGTACAGAATGTGAGAGACTCTCCAGAATTTCATGTGTTTTCTGCAGTTTTACAGGAAAAGGTGTAAGGCCCATTTTTCTTTGTCGAGAACAGTGTTGCAGGAAGCACAAACCTGGATATGCTTCAGAACTTTCTTTACCTGCTGTTGGAGACTGATACAGATGAATTCATTATCCAACAGGATGGGGCACTGTCACACTAGCATCTGGACTTGCGGGAACTTTTAAATCAAAGGATTACTGAACGATCGATCGGTTGCATTGTACCAAGGTTACCGGATCTGACTGTATGTGATTATTTCTTGTGGGGGTTTATAAGAGACACTGTTTATGTGCATTCATTACCAATAACAATGAATGAACTGAGACATCACATACAGCACTGTGGAAGCTGTAACTGAAGACACGCTCACTGCAGTGTGCGAACAATTCGAATATCACGTGGTATAAGTATAACTCATGGGGTCACTATAGTGTAATCAAGGTGCTCAGAAAATAATGACGTGTTGCTATCTCCCTAACCTTAAATGTAGAGTACAATATGCCATCAAGGAATGTGTAATCTGTCAAAATACCAAACACTTAAACATACCACAATTCAATAAATTACATCCAATTATCCCAGTAAAATCCCTTGACCTCATACCAATTGATGCACAGGACCTTTTCTGATGGGAAAAGGAGGGGGGAAATATATAATAGCCTTGTATGATGTGTTTACTAAATATCTGCAGATATACCACTAAAATTCAATTGGCATGGCTTACAACCAAGTGAAATTTGAGAGAATATTTTGTGAGCGTGGGTAAACCAAAAACTACTCTCACGATAATGCAATTAACTTCACAAGTGTGAAGTGGAAGAATTTGTGAAGTCTTAACATAACACACATTTATGTATCCAAATTTCATCCCGAGGCTGTCCCAATAGAATGGGTACTTCATGAGTTTAACAAGTTAATCAGAATATATACACCACACAGACACAAAAAGTGGTTTGAATATGTGATGCCTTTCCAGTAAATAGTAAATAATTTGCCACATTCATTAACAGGTTTTACACCTATTGAATTAATGTATTAGAATTATAAAATAGATGACTGGGTTAAGCCCTTACCTAAATTTTCAAAGAGAGAGAAAGAGAGAGAGAGAGAGAGAGAGAGAGAGAGAGAGAGAGAGAGAGAGAGAGAGAGAGAGAAACTGTTAGAAGAAAATGTTAGACAAGCCTTAATAATGGTGAATACAAAGGCACAAGCTAGGAAAAAAACAGTATGATAACGAAATAGGTTGCACAACTACTTTTCAGATTGGACATGAGCAAACACATAAAGCTTAACAAAAAATGGCAGAAGTTATACACAAGACCATACATCATACAAAGAATACCACATGTTGGATGCTATTTGTTGAACCATCTAAAAACAGTGAACACGTGTGGATTATATGCACATACAGATATAAAAGAATTTACACATAAAACATAAGAGGTCAATACACCTAAACCACTTCAGTGCCTACAGTCCTTACAGAAAATATGACTATCTATAATCCTTAAAGACGTTTGGAGAGTCTGACAGAAAAAATTTGACAGAATATACATTTTCACTTAACTACATGCAAAATATCCCTATTCCTTTTGAAACAATTTGGACAATCTCACAGTGAATGTTAGATTAGGTATAATTGTATGAAGATTCTTTGAAATCTATTATAACAATTTTGTTATCCTATTCAGACCAAAATGACAATACACAAACTGTATGTTAAATAGAAGTTGTAAACAGTGAATATGAATGGCAACAGTACAGTCTAGCAGCCTAAGCTTGGGACAATGAGAGGGAAGGAGTGTGCGGGTGCATTGTCGTGATGCAGTTGCCAGTTTCTCACCATCCACATGTCTGGTCTTTTGCACTAAACTGTGTCACAGAGTCACTGGAGAACATCTTGATAGTACTCCTTTGTCACTGTTTGTCCTTCTGGACATCAAAAAAGGCAGCCAGCATCACCTTGATTTTGCTTCACACCTGTCGCACTTTCTACAGCCTTGGAGACTCTGGATACTTCAGTTGCAATGACTGTCTTTTTGTTTCTGGGTCATACCCGTACACCCATGACTCATCTCCAGTTATCACGATGTTCAGAAACCCAGGATCAGTGTTGGTTGTGTCCAGAATGTCCTGTGCAACATCAAAACTGAAGTCTTTTTGTTCCGGCAACAACAACTTGGGCACAAATTTCACAGCCACTCGGTGCAGGTTCAAATCATCACACAAAACTGCAACCTCTTGGGCAATCTCCCGCATGGTCAAACAACGACCTGCCATCACCAAATTTTGCACCCTCTCAACAACAGCTGCACTCTGAGCAGTTTGAAGCCTGCCAGAATGCTGGTCCCTCTCCGCTGATGTGCGACCATTTTTGAATTGGTTGAACCACTCCTTAATTTGTATTACACCCATCACACCTTCTCCAAACACCTGCTGAATCTTACAAATCGTTTTGCTTTGAGAATCACCAAGCTTTTGACAAAATTTGATGCAGTATCTTTGCTCAACACGTTCAGTCATCTTGAGAGAATCTGTAATCTGATGAACAACCGACAGGCAGCGACTGAAGCACTGGAAGGCGGGGACAAAATTCACACATAAGCACAATGGTCTCTTCCTTTACTGTGTACAGTGCCACCGTGCTATAGTCTCTATTTTGCACAGGAAACTCACAGGTCACATACTTTTTAGACAGACCTAAGTCTGTCCGTACCCATGGTCTAGGGGTAGCATCTTTGATTTATAATCAAAACGTCTTCGGTCCCGGGTTCGATCCCCGCCACTGCCTAAATTTTGATAAATTATCAGCATTGGCGGCCGAAGACTTCTGGCATAAGAAGTCAGCCTCATTCTGCCAACGGCCTTGTCAAAGAGGGCGGAGGAGTGGATAGAGGTTCAGGGCACTCTCTTGTCCTAGGGGTGGGAAATTGCCCCTAAAGGCGGAAGAATCAGGAATGATCAATGACATGAGGATGCAGAAGGCAATGGAAACCACTGCATTAAAGACACGTAACGTGTATCCACAGGACATGTGGCCTGTATTTGAAGAAGTGTCATGATGATCTCTCCATTGGCAAAAGATTCTGGAATAATCCCCCATTCGGATCTCTGGGAGGGGACTGCCAAGGGAGAGGTTACCATGAGAAAAAGATTGAATAATCAATGAAAGGATAACGTTCTACAAGTCAGGGCGTGGAATGTCAGGAGCTTGAACGTGGTAGGGAAACTAGAAAATCTGAAAAGGGAAATGCAAAGGCTCAATCTAGATATAGTAGGGGTCAGTGAAGTGAAGTGGAAGGAAGACAAAGATTTCTGGTCAGATGAGTATCGGGTAATATCAACAGCAGCAGAAAATGGTATAACAGGTGTAGGATTCGTTATGAATAGGAAGGTAGGGCAGAGGGTGTGTTACTGTGAACAGTTCAGTGACCTGGTTGTTCTAATCAGAATCAACAGCAGACCAACACAGACAACGATAGTTCAGGTATACATGCCGACGTCGCAAGCCGAAGATCAACAGATAGAGAAAGTGTATGAGGATATTGAAAGGGTAATGCAGTATGTAAAGGGGGACGAAAATTTAATAGTCACGGGCGACTGGAATGCAGTTGTAGGGGAAGGAGTAGAAGAAAAGGTTACTGGAGAATATGGGCTTGGAACAAGGAATGAAAGAGGAGAAAGACTAATTGAGTTCTGTAACAAGTTTCAGCTAGTAATAGCGAATACCCTGTTCAAAAATCACAAGAGGAGGAGGTATAACTTGGAAAAGGCCGGGAGATACAGGAAGATTTCAATTAGATTACATCATAGTCAGACAGAGATTCCGAAATCAGATACTGGATTGTAAGGTGTACCCAGGAGCAGATATAGACTCAGATCACAATATAGTAGTGATGAAGAGTAGGCTGAAGTTCAAGACATTAGTCAGGAAGAATCAATATGCAAAGAAGTGGGATACAGAAGTACTAAGGAATGACGAGATACGTTTGAAGTTCTCTAACGCTATAGATACAACAATAAGGAATAGCGCAGTAGGCAGTACAGTTGAAGAGGAATGGACACCTCTAAAAAGGGCCATCACAAAAGTTGGGAAGGAAAACATAGGTACAAAGTAGGTAGCTGCAAAGAAACCATGGGTAACAGAAGAAATACTTCAGTTGATTGAGGAAAGGAGGAAGTACAAACATTATCCGGGAAAATCAGGAATACAGAAATACAAGTCGCTGAGGAATGAAATAAATAGGAAGTGCAGGGAAGCTAAGACGATATGGCTGCAGGAAAAATGTGAAGACATCGAAAAAGATATGATTGTCGGAAGGACAGATTCAGCATACAGGAAAGTCAAAACAACCTTTGGTGACATTAAAAGCAACGGTGGTAACATTAAGAGTGCAACGGGAATTCCACTGTTAAATGCAGAGGAGAGAGCAGATAGGTGGAAAGAATACATTGAAAGCCTCTATGAGGGTGAAGATTTGTCTGATGTGATAGAAGAAGAAACAGGAGTCGATTTAGAAGAGATAGGGGATCCAGTATTAGAATCGGAATTTAAAAGAGCTTTGGAGGACTTACGGTCAAAATAAGGCAGAAGGGATAGATAACATTCCATTAGAATTTCTAAAATCATTGGGGGAAGTGGCAACAAAACGACTATTCACGTTGGTGTGTAGAATATATGAGTCTGGCGATATACCACCTGACTTTCGGAAAAGCATCATCCACACAATTCCGAAGACGGCAAGAGCTGACAAGTGCGAGAATTATCGCACAATCAGCTTAACAGCTCATGCATCGAAGCTGCTTACAAGAATAATATACAGAAGAATGGAAAAGAAAATTGAGAATGCGTTAGGTGACTATCAGTTTGGCTTTAGGAAAAGTAAAGGGACGAGAGAGGCAATTCTGACATTACGGCTAATAATGGAAGCAAGGCTAGAGAAAAATCAAGACACTTTCACAGGATTTGTCGACCTGGAAAAAGCGTTCGACAATATAAAATGGTGCAAGCTGTTCGAGATTCTGAAAAAAGTAGGGGTAAGCTATAGGGAGAGACAGGTCATACACAATATGTACAACAACCAAGAGGGAATAATAAGAGTGAACGATCAAGAACGAAGTGCTCGTATTAAGAAGGGTGTAAGACAAGGCTGTAGCCTTTCGCCCCTACTCTTCAATCTGTACATCGAGGAAGCAATGATGGAAATAAAAGAAAGGTTCAGGAGTGGAATTAAAATACAAGGTGAAAGGATATCAATGATATGATTCGCTGATGACATTGCTATCCTGAGTGAAAGTGAAGAAGAATTAAATGATCTGCTGAACGGCATGAACAGTCTAATGAGTACACAGTATGGTTTGAGAGTAAATCGGAGAAAGACGAAGGTAATGAGAAGTAGTAGAAATGAGAACAGTGAGAAACTTAATATCAGGATTGATGGTCACGAAGTCAATGAAGTTAAGGAATTCTGCTACCTCGGCAGTAAAATAACCAATGACGGACAGAGCAAGGAGGACATCAAAAGCAGACTTGCTATGGCAAAAAAGGCATTTCTGGCCAAGAGAAGTCTACTAATATCAAATACCGGCCTTAATTTGAGGAAGAAATTTCTGAGGATGTACGTCTGGAGTACAGCATTGTATGGTAGTGAAACATGGACTGTGGGAAAATCGGAACAGAAGAGAATTGAAGCATTTGAGATGTGGTGCTATAGACGAATGTTGAAAATTAGGTGGACTGCTAAGGTAAGGAATGAGGAGGTTCTACGCAGAATCGGAGCGGAAAGGAATATGTGGAAAACACTGATAAGGAGAAGGGACAGGATGATAGGACATCTGATAAGACATGAGGGAACGACTTCCATGGTACTAGAGGGAGCTGTAGAGGGCAAAAACTGTAGAGGAAGACAGAGATTGGAATATGTCAAGCAAATAATTGAGGATGTAGGTTGCAAGTGCTACTCTGAGATGAAGAGGTTAGCACAGGGAAGGAATTCGTGGCGGGCCACATCAAACCAGTCAGTAGACTGACCGGGGGGGGGGAGGGGGAAGTGTCTGCAGTGGCCATATTCAAGCATGCATTCTATACCCAACGCACTAGCATGCTGCTTAACAAACAATGATTGAATTTAAGAGACAGTGGATCATTCAGACATTAACCAGAGAAAATGACAAAATAAGACTTAACTGCACAAAGGAAATGCTATGAATAAACTGCATTAAGTAAATACTCACACATACACAAGACCAAATTACAGGAAATTCAAACAAGTGAAGTAGCATTTTTTTAATGTTATGTATACAACCAGTTATAGAAACAAAGAGTACACTTGACAACCTCTATCACTAGTAAATGTATTAACCAAAGAATAAACATGTGTAACAAGTATTACTACCACACACTTTTTATTTTCTACACAGATTTTGCTGGTGTGGAATATTTTATAAAGTGACAAGTCCATTTTGCCACATTAGTATGTAACAAACTTCAAAACCAACTTCACACATACAAACATACATACATAGATGTAGGACTATGTACGAGAAGAAAGATGTATCAGAGTAAGAAGCTATATACAAAAGGAATTATTTACATGGGAAGAGTTATGGTCTCGCACAAGGATAGAACAATTTACAGAAACCTCTGATTATACTAAAGTAATAAATAAAACAAATGTTAGTGAGTAAGCTATGAAGAGGAACACACTAATAAATACAGTGATGGGCCTAAAATTAAGTGTGATTATATATATACAACTACTTACAATAAGAAAGAGCTATGTTATTTACATAAAACTAGAACTCATTAAGCTATGACAATTATACAGTACTTCACATTATTCCATTGAAAACTACTTTTATATGAAAGTGAATACGAAGAACTAATGTACTGAATAAGAAAAAAAATTAAGAAGAAAATGAAATTAGGCACACATGATTAAAATGGCAAAAACTTTGCATAGCTAGCAACTACAAGCCTCAAGGCAAGTTAATTTTCATAACAGCATATATATATATATATATATATATATATATGTGTGTGTGTGTGTGTGTGTGTGTGTGTGTGTGTGTGTGTGAGAGAGAGAGAGAGAGAGAGAGAGAGAGAGAGAGAGAGAGAGAGAGAGAGAGAGAGAACACACTGATTGAATTGAAGGTGGAAGGTGCCAAATAAAAGGCACCTTCCTCATACCAGTTTCAACTTATTTATAATTGTGATTGGGTGTGAATTTATGGAAAGGAGTATAAGTAGGTATATTTACACTCAGTATGCTGAAACACCTGAACACCAGTGTAGATTTGTGTAGATTTGCCAGCTGAAGAATAATAACAAGTACAGTGTATCTCACAATAACTTAGCATATGTGTTTAGCATTTACATAAGCCTTTGAGTGCTATGTCCAATGAAATACATACATGGTTATACAGGTCACATTTGAGGGTAAATTAACATTTTATGTTCACATTTTACAAAGAGTAATACGAAATTGGCTTTGTAGAAACACTAACACTATATTCAAATGCAGAGTAACCAGTGAACCTGAACATTATACAGACTATATTTCAACAGTGATTAGCCAAGTGAAAAACATAAATAATAGATAATAAATAAAGGATTTGAGACAGACAGGAATGTAGGAAACACTATGGTGTGACCAGAACATGGATTCACAACCAGTATTTCCAATGCTTTTCCTCTTCTGATGTAGCAACGAAACTGTTCTTGATTGTGTTGATGATTATATCAATTTTTAGATTGTTATGAGGGATGTAAAAAATTTTGAGAAGTAAATTCTTCACTCACTGAAAGAAAAGAAACGAAAAAAAAAAGGAGGAGCAAATTTTCTTAGAGCTAAAAATGAAGGTGTCAACTAAAATTAATTATGAGGAACCTCTAATTAGAATATAGGTAAGATTTTCTTGTAACTGTGATTGTATGACTTACTTGTTTCATGTCTTTGTAAATTTGTTCACATATGTTTTGTAAACATGTGACAACCGATCTTATGCCAGATCAGATTTTTTAGAAAGTGCACATACATGTGAAAGAGTGCTATGTAAGTAGTGCAATGTGTCTCAAATGCATCGAGTTGCCACCTAGTGATTAAAAAATAGTGCTGTGTGACGGTTCAAGTAGGCAATCATCATCTGCAATGCAGAAAGTTTACAGAATCTGCGGTACTGTGCTGAATAAGCACAACAGTGGCATGTGTGCTAACGGAAAGGTCAACACTCACCAAAATGTCTACCAAGATTTCTTCCAGAGACAGCTGGCCCAGCAGGGACCACTGGCCTCACAGTACGGTGGAGACCGTCTTAGCTTTTGGAATCCATAGGCATGTGTAAATTGTTACCCTAAATGGACACTATGAATTGCTTGCTCTATACCACATGCGCGAGTAATGCTCCACGTGGTATGGAAAACAACAGCCACAAGAAACTTCAAACAATGTAGCCAGCTCATGCCGACAACTCAACAACAATAGAAAAACAAAGGACAGGGAAGGTGCAAATTTTTGTTACGAAGTAAAGGTAAGACATGTAACTGTCATAAATGTAGATAAAGAAAGATAAATATTTAACTGAATGTGAAAAGAACTGCACCAGGTGAAACACAATTCCTAATATTTTCCTTATATGTGTAAAGTAATTGATTTATTTGTAATTTTAATATAGTGTAAGAAAATTTTTGATAAAATATATGAGATACAAAGAATCTGATTAAAATTAAGTTCCCACATAGCCGACACCCATTAGTCAAATAATATGCCAACAATATGCCAATAGTTGAATGGTAGAATAAAGGTTTCTGACCCTTTAGCCATGAAAGCAGATGACTGAACCGTCCCCCTCTGCGCAAAAAACATAAAATCTATAAATTAGCATAAATGAATAAGAAAAGGAAATTTTGTTCTTTGTGCTACGTGTATGAAACCACAGCCCACAGTAGGGGCAGGTATAATGGTGCTTTCTAGATGTTTCCATAGAGGTATATGTAAGATTAAAAAGGAAGTGCTGCAGAGGTTCTGTTAGATGATGAGAGAGATGTGGCTGTCTTTTTTTTTTTTAAACAAAAATAAAATAAAAAATAAATAAACAGCAGAAAGAGGAGTCAGTGGTGTCTCTCGAACAGAGGATGCCAACATTTTTATCACTCTTCCTATCATAACAGTTTTGTTAACAGTATTGAATTTGGGTTGATATAAACAACACGGAGTGAATGACACTGCCTATCAATTTACTTGATAAACAGTTCATCTCACCACATTGAAATACAAGTTCCTTTCACTAGGTGACAAAGTCAACAATTAGCAACTCTTATGGTGGCCCTATTTGAAACAACCATCACAGCAGAAAGAAGACGTAAAGCTTCCCACTGAAGAAAATATAACCAAGAACCTTTACTATTAAATATCCTAGAAAGTTTATTTCTAATATGTTTGATGGTGTGTGTTCAGCTGGCCGTAAAGGCATTTAATTAATTTCCATTAATGTCTTTGAACAGGAAATGTTTTATGACTTTTAAACATTTCCAATTCAAAAACTCTAATTAATTATTCAGCCTGCAATGAAAACAGAACAGAATACACTTTACAATTCCTGCCATTTTGGCTTTCATGCTATGATTCAAAGGACAAACCATGACAAAACAGTTCAAATGACCAAATACAGTATTCTGTCTTTTTCTCTGTTATCTTCAGTTTTGGCATCAGAGTGGTCACTGAGCAATAGAAAGGACAATTTTGATCCACTTGCTGATGATACATAAGACTGCAATTTCATTGGGTTTTTAGTAAGAATGGTTGTCAAAATATTAGTTTCTAATTCACTTAAAACTTCTCTCATTTTTCTTATTGTCATACATTTGCTTCATTCAGCTTTTGTCAGATAGGCTTTTATTTCACTTAAATCTGAGATTAAAAGATCTTCGGTTTTGTGGCAGTGTTCCAACATTGGTATTGAACCAGGGTGGGTCCTCCTCATCTCTTAAATCTTTGCTAGCAGCAGACTTGTCTAGGATGAACTGAAGAACAATTTGAATTGTATGCATTTGTGTTCCACATCTTCATCTTCTGAACTGAACATTTGATGCTGACTACCCAGATACTTTGCAATTTTTATCTCATCTCTTGTTATGCAAAATATTTTCTTAATTTTCTTAATCTCCTTTATAACCATCACTGATGCTATCACAGCATCACTGATGCCATCCTCAATGTTAAATGATTCATAAAGTGCAGATCTGATTGTTGTTATGTGGTCCAAGATGTTACCATCATGAGTTGGTTCTCTAGTAATCTGCTCAAAGTAATTTCTGGACAAGACATGCAGAATAACATCACATGAATCCCCACCTCTACAGTTTTGATCACATGACTCTCCCATTCTATAGCTCACAAACTGAATTTTGTAATAATCTCACCAGGTATTATCGAATCCTTGACAGCAATAAATAATACACCACCACCATCTAACCTAACCCTGCGATATTTATTCAAATTTCTATTTAGAATTTCGTTGGTACTCTCCCAGTTTCAACCAGCATTCTGTTCTTAATACTATCTGGGCTATTTTAACTTAAATAAGCAATATTAATTCTGGGCTCTGACCATGGATGCTCCTGCCATTTACTAATCTCATACTAACCTATTCTCTTTCCAATCTGCAAGGATGAATGTTCTCTGGGAATAATGTGGCTGCTCTATCTTCAGTTTTCGCAGACACGTCATCAATAATCTGAAGGAGTAATTCCTCTAACCCAAAAATGTCCTATGTGCCTGCCATATGTACTCTGTCAACTTAATAGTCACTTCCTGTGTGCAGTGGAGACCTGACCTATTGAGATGAGAGGGGTCTTCAGTTCTCTACCCAATATCAGAGTTCAAGAAATTTGCATCCAATATCACTGTAGACTTGTCCGAGCATCTTATGTAGATGATCCCTTCTCTCCTAACTGAAGGACTGAGATGGACACTGGATACAATGCTACAAATAATAAGCTGGGCTTGCAACCCCAAGTAATTTGTTGGGTGGTTGACGTTGAAAGGTGGACGGGGAGAGGGAGGGGGGAGGAGGAAAGGGACCAAACCATGTGGTCATCAGTCTCTTGATGCAAGAGTGGTACATCTGGAAGCAGAGACACATCGAGGACGTTTTCTGCCCTAGTCGAGAGGTTCATAACAGTAAAAGTGAGATGGCTAAAAACATAATGGATATCAGAACTACTGTCTGTAAGGCTCCACAACCACAATGTGAAGTTGGATTGTTACACGAAATAAAACAGTGGGTCAACCTATCAAACTTATGTGAGGACAACATATAACTGTTGATTCCTTCCAGAAGGAGTGGGAGGAAGAGCACCATGCTACAGCAATTTCCTTGACTGTGTGGAGTTTATTAGATGTGGCAGTAGCACACCAAATGTCATTCCATTTCTGAGTGAGCAGAGATCCAGTATGCACCAAAAATCTGCACCTGGGATTGGCAAAGTGAACAGGGAGCAAGTAAGTGCTCTTCTACACAAACATTTGGCCGATTCAGTCTTTGGGATATGCATATGACTTGGGACATCATCACGAAGGTCAATGAGGTCATGAACAGCAGATACCAAAGGGTGGCAAGAATAGCATCAGTCAACTCCCTGGAGGCTGCTCATTGAGTAAGTACAAATAAAAACATGGTCAGGGAGGCTGCTTTAATAAAATGGAGGACTCTGCTAATAGCCATAAGATCTGCCATAAACACACTACAGGCTCCAGACAGCAAATGGCATTCCATACAGACAGAAGATGTAAAAGCATATCCTGCCAGATCCACAGTTTATCAGATATCTGAGGGTCAGGGGGGGGGGGGGGGGGGCCTTTAGGACCTCGGAAGAGATTGGTTCTAATCCATGGCCTGGGCACCATTCAAACGGAGCACAACCTGGGGGGGGGGGGGGGGGGGGATACAGATATCTTGACAGAGGAAAGCGAGATGCATTCCAACCAGTAGTCTCGCCTGAGGGCTTGTATCAGGAGGACAACATCCCTCACATGTAAAGAGAATGGGATACATGGGATTATCAGGGAACTGCTGAATGGTGATAGCAAGGAAGAACAAGAGCTGGTACCATTGACTCTGAAGGAGGTGGTGAGCCATTTAGAAAAACCTGTCTGATTGCTGTTTCCAACCTAAGCAGGTGGTCAGTTGTGGATGATCCCTCCTATAAACAACACTGATTTGAGACCCAGCAAAATCTGTGGGAAATCATCCTTTTAAGCAGCTTACAGAGTACATTGGTCAGGCTAATCAACTAGTTACTAATGAGAGATGTTGGGTTCTTGCCTGGCTTAAGAAATGTGACAACTACGCCATCTCGCCATTGTGAGGGGAAGGCCTTGGAGCCAAAGATGGTTGAAGGCCATGAGGGGATGTTGCCTTTGGAGAACATTCTGGTGTTGGATCATCTGACTGAGTTGAATTAGGGCCTGGGGCTGTGTCTTGGGCCGAGTCAAGAGCCCGAGACAATTCCCAGTCAGTGAAGGGTCCATTAAATGATTCATCTCGCTGGGGAGTGAAACATAAGGCAATATCTTGATCATCTTGCTTCTGCAGTAGAAAGGTAGCTGGATAGGATGACGATGCCAATGCTGATGCAAAGTGGGTCACAAGGTGTTTTGCAAGAACTAATGAATTGGTTCACATATCACCCTGTAGGACAAGAACCAGAACAGCTGTTGAACATTGGCAGCCCCTAAGGAAATGGAGCTTGGCCCACAGCTGAGCAGCTGAGATGAAGAGGTGTACGTCTCAACAGAGGAGACATAGTGCTCCCATCATTCCTTGTTACTGTGAAAGCCTTAGCATGAATTTGCTTAAAAGCAATGCAGTTGGTCTGTGAAAGATTTAATTTGAATCACTGAAGGGCTTATCAGTGATCATGAATAGTTGTTGTGATGTCTTTAGTCCAGTAGTCCAGCAGAGCACTGGCCAACAGTGGGGGAGTAGAGGGGGGACAGCAGGCCAGTAGCAAGGGGAATAGCAGTTCCAGCAGTGTGGATAACTGCATCTGAGACACCTTCCGCAACTTCATCAATACTATCCTACAGAGAGGTAAAAAAAATGTAGCTGCAGAGGCATACAAAGGCCAGTTGGCACTCTAAAGTACCAGCATGGTAGTCAGTCTGTCTGGCAGTAGCAAGGAAATGACAGGATCACTGGAAAGTGGTCACTGTGTAGTGAACAATAGAGCAAAACTACTGGATTAGGGTCAGAGATTGTTAAATTGATAGCTGAAAAGGTGGCATGGGCCGCACTGAAATGGGTAGGAGAACCATCATTGATAACACCACAGATCAGTACTCCTCCAACAACGTGCTGTGGACAGTAGTTCCCAACCAGGAAAAAAAGGAGGGAGCTGTTGGATTATTGTAGTCAATTCTGTGTAATTAAATGGCCTGCTTGGAGGTAGGAACAAGTTGCAAATGTTAATCACTGAGGTCATTTTCACCAACACTGCTGTTGCATCAAGACCCCTCTGGATGCCCTCTCAGGACCAGCACTGTTAAAACAGAATGCACAATAACCACAGAGCATTGGAGAATGGTCACCAGTTAAGTGCATGTCTTTGAGAGCAATGCAAACTGCAAAAGAACAGGAAGTAAGGTGGTGGTGGTGGTGGTGGTGGTGGTGGTGGTGGTGGTCTGGCAAGTGACAATGGCACCTATTACAATTCCACTGAATGATCATGTGACTGGTGACCAGGTTAGGTGTGAAGGGGCCACAACAGCCCATTACACTGTTGGATCACTGCCTGCCATCAGTGGGAATGGAACCACATTCATAAACATCAGTTCAGAATCCGACTGCATGGGGGGATCTGACATCTCCTGCAGCACTGGAGAAGCCTTGTCCCAACTCCAACTCCTCCTCCTCCTCCTCCTCCTCCATAACCTTTGGTGGGTAAGGTTCATTCGGGGGGGGGGGGGGGGGGGCTATTAACACCAAATGTGGAGACAGTTGAAGAGTGACCCATATGTAACGATAGCTTCCTTCACCAAATCAGCCAAATGCTGAGAGCAACGTTTAGGACAACATGAGCCACAATTTGCAGCTGGTTGCACAGAATGTTTTTGATAGCTGCCAGTAGAGCCTTCACATCTTGGATGAGACGACCTGACAAACATATCGAATGCAGGCTGGCATACTTTCCTGACCTGCCTGTTATTTCCCTGAGGGGCTCAAAAGCTCACCTAGTATTGGAGCTTCAAGTAACAAGCATACCTGACCTCTGCACTTGTCTGGGCTGTATAGCATGTCATGCCTGTTACTAGTGCATAAGTGTGCAGCCATGCAACCAGTTCCCACTTTTGTCCTCTGCCTAGACATATGCATACACACTACTGCCCATCACTCACCTTCGAATGAAGGCAGACCATTCAGCTGTTACATACCAGAAGACAGTGACAATGACAATGGGGTTTCCAGGAGTTCCAACACTACTGAAGGGGCTACAGCTTTTGCCATTGATTGGCTGCTTATAAGACACAGATGTGCGTATGCACACGTGCACACACTAAAAAATTTCCAGCTGTACACTAAAATTTCAAATTTTGCAAGCTCTTAACACAAAACTAAATTTCACTACTGGAAACACAAAGACAGGGTGATTCAAACTGAATGACACAAAAAGAAAAATTATTCCTGTAATTACAGTAATGCCTGTTTCATAAATACACATAGATACTTGAAGGTTAACACTCTCAGTTTATGCCAGAAACAAAGAAAAGTTGCCATTATTCTTCATCACTGATATATCAAAGGATACACAAAATCATCATCAATAATTGTTGTTCAAAGATGTTTTCAGATCAAGTTTGGTACTTTGTACCACACCTTCACAACACTGCTAATGGCCAAGCAATTCAAGGAAACAGGATGCATATTCAAGAAGAAAACCACAGGATAGCCATCTGTTAAAATGAAGTGGTGGAAACTATTTGTACGCTCTATGAAATAAGCCCCAGAAAATCCATGTGTCGTGTCAGTAGAGAAGTGAATCTGTCTCAGTCAACTGTGGAGCATGTGTTGCTCAAGCATCTGCAGTTTAAGTCTTGCAGAATTCTTATGTTGCAGGTATCAAAACCAGTTGATAAACCAGAACAGAGGCAACAGTGCATCAATTTTCAAGCACAGATGAAGGTGGATGGTTTCCCAGCCAGACTTTTGTCCTCTGATGAAGCCACATTTTACTGAAGTAACTGAGTGACCATTTATAATTTGAGAATATGCAGGGAGGGGGGGGAGTCCACATGTTTCTCTGGAACATGAATGTGAATTTCCAAAACTTCACACTTCTGTACAATAACTTACCATAGAGTCTTTGGTTCTTTCTCCTTCGCAGAATCAATATCCTCTCACCCTCATCTGCACTATCTCTCTCTCTCTCTCTCTCTCTCTCTCTCTCTCTCTCTCTCTCTCTCTCTCTCACTCTCTCTCACCTCAGTTGACAGAATGGGTACCCAACTTCATTTTGCAGCAGGATTGAGCCCTGCTACATTTTTACAACTTTGTATGTAGCTACCTCAACAAACATCTTCCTCAGTGTTGGATTGGTCATGCTGCGTCAAACGATGGGCTTTTCACACTGTGGCTCCCAGTTCTCCTGGCCTTAATGCCTTTTTTTTTTCTTTGGGGATGTGTGAAGGACATGTTTTACATTCTCCCATTTCCACGTGACTTCCAGCAGCTAAGGCACTACATAGTGGGCACATTTAACTCCACTGATTGAGTTACATTGGAGTGGGCCTCCAGAAAATTCAGTACCATACAGATATTTGCACTCACACAAATGAAACCCACATCAGACAGCTGTGAATGGTCATAAGAACAGTGAGAGTTAACCTTTTAGTCTAAATGAGTATTTCTGAAATGAAGTTATTACTGTAGTCACAGAAAACTTTCTTTTTGCTCCATTAATTTTGAATCCACTTGAATGAACAGTTATTTTTCACTGAAAGTCTGTTCAAACATACATACATACATACATACATACATACAATTCTAATCCATGGCCTGGGCACCATTCAAAGGGAGCACAACCTGGGGAGGGGATACAGATATCCTGACAGAGTAAAGCGAGGTGCATTCCAACCAGTAGTCTCACCTGAGGGCTTGTATCAGGACGACAACATCCCTCACATGTAAAGAGAATGGGATACATGGGATTATCAGGGAACTGCTGAATGGTGATAGCAAAGAAGAACAAGAGCTGGTACCATTGACTCTGAAGGAACCAGTGAGCCATTTAGAAAAACCTGTCCGATTGCTGTTTCCAACCTAAGCAGATGGTCAGTTGTGGATGATCCCTCCTATAAACAACACTGATTCGAGATCACGAATATGACATTTTGTAATGACGTGGAACATGTCACTTTAACATAAGTTTTCTTTACACAAAATAATTAATTGTTTACTTTTTATTTATTTATTTATTTATTTTTTACAGTTACTACTACATATCTAAGAATTCATCTATTGAGTAGGAGTAGTTGTCATTCAGAAATTCTTTCAATTTGCTTTTAAATTTGGGTTGGCTCTCTCTCGGACTTTTAATACTATTTGGCAAATGAGCAAAGATTGTGACAGCATAATTCATCCCTTTCTGTGCCAAAGTGAGATTTAATCGAGAATAGTGAAGATCATCTTTTCTTCTAGTGTTGTAGCTATGCACTTCAATGTTATTTTTGAATTGGGATGGATTATGAATGACAAATTTCATAAGTGAATATATGTATTGTGAAGGCACAGTGAATATCCAGAGTTCCTTAAGTAAAGGTCTGCAAGGTGATCTAGGGTAGGCTCCAGCTATTATTCTGATTACAAACTTCTGTGCAATGAATACTTTCCCTCTTAATGATGAACTGCCCCAAAATATGATGCCATATGAAAGTAGTGAATGAAAACAGGCATAGTAGGCAAATTTACTGATATGTTTATCACCAAAATTTACAATAATCCTAATAGTGTAAGTAGCTGAACCTAACTGTTTCAGCAGATCATTAATGTGTTTCTTCCAATTCAATTTTTTATCAATGCACACACCCAGAAATTTTGAGTATTCTTCCTTAGCAACAGACTTCTGTTCTTAGTCTATATTTATGCCATTTACTGTACGGAATTGTATAAATTGTGTTTTCTCTAAATTTAGTGAGTCCATATGCAGAGAACCACTTAATAATTTTCTCAAAGACATTATTTACAATTTCCTCAGCTGATTCTTGCTTGTTTGGTGCGATTACTATACCTTTATCATCAGCAAAAAGAACTAGCTTTGCATCTTCATGAATTTATAGTGGCAAGCCCTTAATATATATTAAGAACAATAAGGAACCCAAGACTGAACACCAAGGGGCACCATTCTTGATACCTCCCCAGTTAGAGGACTCTGCTGATTTTTGCAGACTATCTCTACTGTTAATTTCAACCTTCTGCATTCTTCCAGTTTGAATTAAACCATTTGTGAACTGTCCCACTCATACCACAATCTTTATCTTTAAGAATTCCATGATTCACACAATCAAAAGCCTTTGGGAGATCACAAAATATCCCATTGGGTAACATTTGGTTATTCAGTGCATTTAATATTTGATCAGTGATAGCATTTATAGCATTTTCTGTTGAAAATCCTTTCTGAAAACCAAACTGACATTTTGTTAGTACTTCATTTTTACAACCATGTGATGCTGCTCTTGAATACATTACTTTTTCAAGAATTTTGGATCAAGTGGTCAGAAGTGAGATTGGGCAGCAGTTGTTAGCATCACACCTATCCCCTTTTTTATACAATGGTTGAACAGTAGCATATTTCAGTCTATCTGGAAAAATGCCTGGTTCAGTGAGCTACTACATATGTGACTCCTACTTGTATGTTGGGAGCAAGCTTTTAGCACTCTGTTGGAAATACCATCAATTCCATGTGAGCTTTTACTCTTGAGTGAATTTATTATTTTCCTAATTTCAGTCGGAGATGTGGGTTGAATTTCAATTTAATCAAATTTGATAGGTACTGCCTCTTCCATTACTGCCTTGCATTTTCTAATGAATAGCTGGATCCTATTTTCTCCACAACACTTAAAAAAATGATTATTAACCTGTTTTCTACTTCTGACTTCTTGTTAAAAACTTTTCATTGTGTTTGATAGAAATACAGTCTCCCTGTGCTCTCGGTTGCCCTGTTTCCCTTTAAACAATGATCCAAATTGTTTTAATTTTGTTATCTGGACTTTTTAATAACTTTTCTTAATGCAGTGCAGTAGTTTTTACAATGTTTCACTGTTTCAGGTTCATTACTCCTCCTAGCTATAAGATACATCTCCCTTTTCTGTTAACAACATATTTTTATCCCTTTAGTGAGCCATGGCTTTTTACATGGTTTCTTACAATTATATTACACTGTTTTCTTAGGGAAACTGTTTTCAAATATACTCAAAGTTATCAGGAAATAGGTTAAATTTTAAATTAGCACCATGTTCCCTGTACATCTCACCCAGACTAAATGTCGCAAGCTTTCCCTAAAAATTTTAATTGTTAAATCGTTAATTGAATGCACTATTTTGTAGGACTGTTTTTCATTACTGTATGGAGTTATATCGTATACTGTAAGTAGCTGTGCATCACGAACAGACAGACCATTCTTAACAGGAAAAGTTTTTATTTGATTAAATTTATGTTGGTCTATGAAAACATTATCTATCAGTGTGCTGCTTTCCTGTACCACCCGAGTAGGAAAATCAATAATTGATATCAAATTGAAAGAAGCAAGTAATACTTCAAGGTCAAACTTTCTATCAGACTCTTTCAGAAAATGTACATTGAAATCACCACAAACAATAATTTGCTTTCCTCTGGCTGACAGATAGCACAACAAAGACACACATTTTTTCAAAAATAGTTGAAAATTTTCCAATGGGGACCTATACACTGCTACAATTATAAAAGTGCCATTATTTAGTTTAAGTTCACACACACATGTTTCTATATGTTGAGCTACACAATGTTTTTTTAATTTCCAAATTTTTCACACTATGACAGATTTTAACATATATGGAAACTCCACCTCTCTTCATAGTATCTGTAATTACATGTGCTGTACACTTATATCCACCTATATTTACCATTTCCATACCTGTGTCTATATGATGCTCAGACAGGCATAGTGCATCTGTACTATACTCAGTTTTCAAATCTTCTAAACAAACAAGCAGCTCATCTACTTTGTTTTTTAATCCCCTGATATTCTGATGCTATAAATAACATTATTTTTCACTGTGCTTTTATGCGAAGCTTGTGACATACCAACATTATTTTTCACTGTACTGTTATGAGAATCTTGTGATATTTTAACATCTCTAGTACATCCCGGTCTTCAATCAATGTAGGGTGATTGGACACTGATCTTAACCTAAGAAAGTACTCCCATCAGATTCAGTGATGAGTAGGGATGCAGGTGGTAATGGGGTGGTGGTCTGTGTCTTATATAAGAGACTAGGCAACAGGAAATTCATTGGAGGTGTTGACTGACAAGAGTAGAGATTCTTGAAGTGGTAGTACAGTACCAGATATACTTTGTGTCCAGGATTATTGTGTTTATGTAGTTTTGGAAGCATGTAGAAACTGGGTGCAGGGTGTCACTGGGATGAAGGAGGAGATGGATCTTGGGAAAGATTTTGGGAGGGACCTAAGGATTTGATTAGGGACGATAGGTATTAGTGGACTTCTGGAATGGGTTAATTACAGTTGTCTTTATGGACTTCATATGAAATGTGCCTTGGTGGCAGAAAAATTGTTCTGTTGTCAGATGCAAATGCCAGTTTTCTAAATTTTCTCAAGAGTGTTTTGGGAAAGCACATCTCCTTTCCTTCAGGGATTTCCATTTGAGTTCAAGGAACATTTGCTTAAAACTTGCACACGGATTGAACCTACTGATGATAAATCTATCAGCATGCCTCTTCATGTGTTCCTTGAATCCAACCTAACACTCAAGCAGTACTCAAGATTGGGTAGCAGTAGTGTCCTATACATGGTCTTCTTTATAGATGAGCAACAGTTGCTTAAAATTCTCCCAAAAAACCAAAGTGAACCACTTGCTGTCCCTATGTTCCATTTAATATTGCTTTGCAACATTATGGATAGGTATTTTATGTGACTGTTTCAAGCAGCACACCACTAATATTGTTTTCTACAATTACAGGGCCATTTTTTCTATTATCTGCATTAGCTTACATTTTTCTACATTTAGAGCAGGCTAGCATTATGACACCAAACATATTTTCTAAATTGTCCTGTATCCTTCTACAGTCACTTAATGATTATACTTTCCCTTATACTAAACCATCAGCAGCAAACAATCTCAGATTGCTGCTTGCCCTATCCAAAAGATCATTTATGTATGTTGAGAACAAAAGAGGTCCTATCACACTTCCCTGGTGTGCTCCTGATGATACCATTGACTGATGAACACTCACTGTCGAGGACAATGTACTGGGTTGTACTACTTACGAAGTCTTCAAACTACTCACATATTTGGAAACCTATTCTGTATGCTTTGGATATTTGTTAACTGTTTGCAGTTACGTACCAAGTAACAGAGAGAGCAAAGTAGAAATAAATAAATAAATACAAAATCCACATTTGATAGTGAAGTAGTTTTGATTAACTATAATAAGAAAGTGAATAAAATCAAAGGTACTTTTTATGGTGGTGGTGGTTCATTGTACACTGGGATTTCCAAAACTAGCTGTGAATTTTCTACGAAGTTAAAGTTTTCAATCTGAATATTTTACAAACTATCATGTTTCTCTAGGAAAGTTACACATTTTTGTTATCAGAAGCATCAGGGCATTCAAAATATAACACTGGAATTTTGACAAGCTCACATTTTAAAATTTGAACATTCCAGACAATGATAATTTTAAATACTAATAACTTTTTAATGCACAATTTCTGGAGAAAGTAAGATGTTCATTGTGAAGTGGAGAATAAGGGCTTTCAATTAATGTAAGTCAGTCCTAACACATAACTACTAGCAGGGTAGAACTTTTAAGCACAGATGGTTTTAGTGAATCAAATTTAGATTTATTCATCAAGAAATGTTTTATCAAAAACTAATTGTACTATTATCATCAGTGGTCTGGTAACTGTATAATGAATTATAAAATATAGTTAAATATAGTATGATTGCAAATTTAACAATTTCATTTATTATGATAAATGCACTACACATACAATAGAAGATGGGGGGAGGGGTGGAGGGAGGATTTAAGGATTGGAATTTTAGCAACTTGGTATGTTCCTGGTTCAGCATATGTAACTCTTCATAAAAATTTGGTATTTTGTCACTTTCACAACAAACCACCATTTAACATCACAGCATATAGCAATGTTACTAGCAGGTCAGTATATAGTTAACAAGTGTTCTTGCACATTATGATAGCAAAAGCATAACTAAGTATTTGAATCATGTGTATCGTGGGATTACAGAAGATCAGACAATTTACTTTTCAAAGAAATGAGCTTGTTGACTGTTTGGTAACTGTCGTGTTTAGAGTATTAAAATAATGTGGCTGCAGAGAAATTACATGCCATCGGAAGATGTGACAACAGAGTAACCTTGATATCTGAGGCAAGTTCAGCTTAAACACTTTGTATGTTCCAGCATACAATTTTGAGGAGCAGCTTATGATCCAACATTTGTCTAGCTCACATGCTGATAGCCATGTTTGGCATTCCTCTGCATGTGAACCCTTGAAGAAATAAATAGTATATATATTATTTCCTGTGAAGTCTTAAATCTATATATCAATATGGAAATATTGATATATTTAGATATATTTTTCCCACGTGGAATGTTTCCCTCTATTATATTCATATCAATATGGAAAGTCAGCTTAAATGCCATGTAGTTTGCCATGCTGCAAGAATACTACCCACATTTCATTAAAACAAGCTATCTAATTAGTGCTGTACAGAAAGTTTAAATACAGTCTACTGCAACTGTTTACCATTCAGTGATCTCACACTGTAACAGAATGAACAACTGTTTGAAAGAAAGAGTGAACAATTAGTAATTGCTTTAAGTAACTTAATATTTAGAACAATGTGCAGTTAATTGCATGAAAATTGTGAGGGGGAAAAACCACACAAATTATCTTCTGTATTTAAATCTCACTATTACTTTTACCTTTGCTTCCAGAAGGAATTTTGATATAACAACTGGGTGTTCTTTGCTGACGTCACTTGCTGACTTTAAGTATGTCTCAAGATCCTGTGGTGTGTGAGCAACATTCATTGCTGCTCCACTCAAGACATACGATGGTCTTACCAAACAAGGGTAGCCAACTTCTTCACAAAATTCTTTTGCAGACTCCAAGTTTGTCAACTCCTTCCATCTGCAAAACCAATGTGAAAATATTTGCATTAGAAAAGAGAGATACTTATAACTGTAACATAGTCTTATTTTTTGTATAATTATAATATTATATTTTAAAACTTTCAGCTGTTGATACACAACCTCTTTTATTGTGAAATAAGTCAAAATTATTCTTTCAGTAAGATTAAAATTATATGTGGCCACACATTCCTACGGAGATAATTCAGAAGAAAAATAATACACTGATACGTCAAAAATCAAGATTGCATTATACATTAGAAGTAGCACAACAAATTTCCCTTCACACTGCATCACGCTTTCCACTGGATGGAGCCTACAAAGAGATATTATTTGCACTGACCTTTAAGGAAGCTCTCTTTGGCCTATTCTTACAATGCCCAGCAAAGCAAGAGAAATTAATTTCCAGTAAACTTTAAGGTCAGAATAAACGTACAGTAAATTAACGTTGGTTCTCACCATCGAAAGATTAAATTTTACTGCCAGTTAATCTGCACAATATTTGTAGCAGATGGTACATATGTTTATGGTAATATATATATTTACCTATCCATCTTTTTCATTGTTTTGAAAGTTTCTGTGAAGGAAATCTGTCTCATATGCTGTTTGACACAATGGCAGATAGTAAACAGATGATTAGGCAGGCTAATTTTTCCCCCAAGGAAGAACGAATTCTCCTTAAAATTATAGAGGAGAAATATCATGCCATTGAAACTAAAATAACTTATGCTGTAATGTGGGAGCAGAAAAGCAAAACATGAGACTAAGTGTGTGAATTGTCTGAAGCTTCGAGGGGCACCAAAAGATCTGTAAAAAAATTTAAGAGGTAAGTATGAAAAAGGAAGAAAAGGGTTAAAAAGGAAACAGCGGATGAAAAGGAAAGAAAATTTCTTAACAGGAGGGAGTGCTAAACCAGTTTCCATACATGACAAGAATACGGAATAATCCCTATGATGGAGATGCAGCTGGTAAGTTTACTGTGGCTTCATAAACTTTCCCAGAGTAATAATTCATTGTATTCATATCGGGTCTCCAGTTGGAACATCTCGTCACCTGGACACAATATTTTGGCGGTCCACCTGGCCGCCATCTTCAGGTGAGTAGGTCATAGCACTATCTTGTCAGAACTGAAATGAAACATGCCGCGGGGGCTCCTTTATACACCAATCATGGGTCCACCATGCATGTGTGAAAATAACTGCCGTCTAGTGGCAGGCCCAACAGCGCATCGGTGGTGAACACTTGCAGAAATGATAAATCAATATCAAACACTATTGACAGCTTTTGAAGACTGAGACAATGACCATTGTTTCTTAATGTCAAACAGAACAGGGTTCCAACTCTTAAAGGATACCACTTATTGCTGTTTGTAAAATTGTCAGATAGCCAGACTTCAATGGCTTCTTTCTATACACAGTCCCAGAACTGTGACGCAGGACAATCACTTGTGTCTCATCATACAACATTTTATATCCTTCTGTAAACAATTTTCTGCCACTGTAGATTTTTCTGGCTGAAATAAATGTGTGTAGAGATGATGCTCCATGCAACAATCCTGGACCATACAAACTGTTTGTCCAATATAGACTTTCCCGCAATGGCAGGGAATCTTGTAGACTCAGCGCTTTCTCAAACCTAAATCATCCTTCACTGAGCCCAACAGGGCTCTTGTCTTAGCTGGTGGATGGAATACACTTAATATTAAATTTCTTTAAAATTCTTCCTCTTTAAGATATGCTCCCTGCGAAAGGTAGGAACGCCACTGATTTTCTTGTATCTTCCATTGGTTCCCACAAAGGTACAATCTGTAGAGCATGATGGATCTGATTGTCAGTATAACCATTCTGCTTGAACACAGCTTTTAGATAGCCCAGTTCTTGTGTCAAACTATCTACATCTGAGATGGCGTAAGCTCTTTTTACTAATGTATGTAGGACCCTGTTGTATCGGTACGATGGATGACAACTTGATGCATGAAGATATCGGCCCGTATGTGAGGGCTTACGATTATAAACACTATGTCCTAATGTCCCATCATCCTCCTGTAGACCAAGACATCTAAAAACTGAAGTTTTCCATCCTTTTCTACTTCCATCATGAACTTAACATTGGGATGCAGGTAATAAAAACGATCTAGAGCATCCCTCCCATATGGCCATACCATAAACATATCGTCAACAATATGCATACGGACCAATATCTTCATGCATCAAGTTGTCATCCATCGTACCAATGCAACACTATCCTACGTACATTGGTAAAAAGAGCTTATGCCATCTCAGATGCAGATGGCTTGACGCAAGAACTAGACCATCTGAAAGCTGTGTTCAAGCAGAATGTTTATACTGACAATTAGATCCATCATGCTCTACAAAAATAGGTAGAATTAAAAAAAAAAATTAGTATTAAAGGTATATTCAGTCTGCCAGCTAAGACCAGAGCCCAGTTGGGCTCAGTGAAGGCTGATTTAGTTTTGAGAAAGCCCGAAGTTCACAATATTCCCTGCCATTGCAGGAAAGTCTATATTCAACGAACAATTCATATGGTCCAGGATTGTTGCATGGATCATCATCTCCACATGCATTTATTTCAGCCAGAAAAATCTGCGGTTGTGGAGCATTGTCTTACAGAAAGACATAAAATGTTGTATGATGAGACAAGTGGTTGCAGAATCACTTAAAGGATTCTCAATTTTTCTCAAGTTTCAAAAGAGTTTGTTCTGGTTTTCATTACTTCAGGTCTCCCTTGTATGTATCACAATTTGACCATCACCCCTATCTTCAGTCATTTCCAAAGAAAAGAATGTAATTACTTTTTACCATTTGGCACATAACCTTGAAATATGCTTGTATTAAGAGTCTAATGGAAGACAATGCTATATAAAAGATAACTTCTGGTTATCTAATATTTTACAGTTAGATGTGTGTGAACTGGACACTGTAAAAGCAAGCTGTTATGGAAGTTCCCGTACCCAAAAAAAGTTCCTGTCCTATAAGAAGTTCCTGTAAACAGTTACATATAACAGAAGTGAGAGTCTGCTCTGCGGTGCAGGCTGACAGAGTCTAGTAGGCAGTGGTTGCCAATTCAGCAAAATGTTCTGGTATTGTTTGTACAATGCGTTACCTTTCATTCAGATGTAGAAACTGTCTTTATCGTGGAACTTCGAATCTCCCACCTCACAAAGGAAAATCAAACAAACAATAGCCCAAAGTGACATGAGATTAAATCTTCTCTATTTAGTACATGGACTTTCCAGCATGTCTAATATACCATGAAACATCTGTCTGACCAATTGTCGCACAGCAATATGCACTGTCACTAAGAAAGCAGTAAGGTTCATCTCAGTGACTCTGAAGCCTTGCCCAAGGCATTCCCATGCTGGGCAGAGTGTCATACGTGTTTCTGTGCTCACTTGCTGTTGCAGGCCTATCCTCACATGTACACTTTGCAGATCATCTAGATTACACACCATTTGCTGTACACCAAATTATATAAAATTTTGTACAGCCTTTCAAAATAACAACACTTAATTGTTTTACAAGTTTCAGTTTCATACTTGAAATAATTTTGGAAATATTTAAACTTATCTAAAAAAACTCTAATTTGTAACTTCCTGTTACATTCAACAATCAGACTTTTTAATATTTATTTGTACGTTCATCAGATGACATCAAAACAGTTAACTAAAAACTTTTGTTTAACAGCATAAATTATGTAACTTTCTCAGCTTACAAACAGCTGGCCCATTATGCTGCCTGAGTGAATAAGGGAATAATTCAGCATGTATGTGCAGCAATAATCATTGAAACTGGGAATAACCAAGTGTGAGTGAGTGCAGGAATCTGATTGTACAGCCTTGGTGTTAGTCACAACCTTTAGGATGATATGATAGTTGTAAAGCAACCAGTTTTTGTTATTGTGAAAACATAGAACTTACATTAATCCTTCAAATGATTAAAGTTTGGGTTAATTTGTTGATGATGTTTACTTTTTAGGAATGTGGAGTTATGTATTTCATGTTAATTAAATCTGGAAAAGGGATAGAGAGAGATATTTCATGTTAATTAAATCTGGAAAAGGGATAGAGAGAGAGAGAGAGAGAGAGAGAGAGAGAGAGAGAGAGAGAAAGAAAGCTGTAAGTGTTCTAGGATTAGTAAAAACTGTGCTTATTTCTGTTAATTAATTTTTGGAACTGTACAACAGATTTCATAGCAAGTGTGTGTGTGTGTGTGTGTGTGTGTGTGTGTGTGTGTGTGTGTGTGTGTGTACAAACTGACAATAGAGGACAGATCTGGTGATGCAAGGACTTTCCTTAACTTAGTAGTTATTACCAGACCATGCAAAACTAACATTTCAACAGTATGATACAGTTTAACGTATCATGCACCCTGATGACACATTCAGTGCATCTAATTTTTTACAACTTTCTTCAGCTGTGGATCATTATACCTCTGTTCTGTGTACTCCGTGTTCCCGAAAGACTCATTTTAGTGAGTAATTTCTGTATAAGAACAGGTAGCCTAAGGCTTGTTTAACTGAGGTTCAACAGAAGGGCTGCTGACTCCACTGTGACAGTATTGTAGTGTCATGTGACAAACACACAAGCAATGTTAATCAGATTATACTGGCTATACAGTATGTAAAAAAATAGCTGTTTACAACATACCCCAGTGGTGTAGGGGAAGTTAAAACAATTTGATGTAAGACACTTGTGGTTTATCAAGCTAGGAACCAACCTAAAATAGCCCATGAAAGCAACATGAGCAAGAGCACATGCATGCTGCATTATATCCTCTTTCTCTCACCCCCCCCCCCCCCCCTATGGCCCCAGCTTTCGTTAACACTGGTAAGTAATCTATCCTTTGAGGGTAATGAAAAGGAATGGGATTTGAAGAAATTATGCTATAACCATAATCTGATTAAAATTACTTGGTAGTTGACACTTCACGCATTGGAGCTGATTTCCTCCTACTGGAGCATCCTAAATCTAATCAGAAGACTATTACTCTTATTCAGTTAATTAGATTAAATGTATTTTCTTACTTCTTATACTTAACTGCATCATTTTCACCATTCTACTGACTTATTTGCTCTTATTTTTCTTCTTGTTGTACTGTTTTTGTTTGGAATCTGCTGTGTTGTCCATAATCTGCAACCAAGTACCACCCAGAACTGTTCAATGGTTGGTAATGTGGCAGCTCATGTAGCCAGTGTAAGGACAGTTTCAGATAACCAATGGCAGTGAGAAATTACAGTTTGCTTTTAGCACTGAACTGATATTTTTTCAGTCTTGAGTTTGCTCATTACAGGTTAACTTAAATTGCCATGAACAAAGTAATCATGATTTTAGTTCTGCTGCAGAATGTTTACCATCATTTTCCAGATAAATCACAATATTGCGGTTAGTTTGTGACAAGTTTTAATTCAGTACTACAAAATGCATCATCTGCCACAGTTCACTCATTTGTCACTTAAATACACTTCTGTCATATCTCAACACAGCTGCTCCCAACATTGCTCTGCATTACACATTAATAGTATTTGTGGTGTGACCTGCAGTGTTTGTGTGTCACCTATAACTGACCAGTAGCAGACAGCCGATGCGGCAACACTATAGAGGCAAGTTACAGATGTCAACTGTCAAAGTCATTTTAATCTGACTGTAAATAAATTTCCAGTTCAATCTAAACTTAAGACTTACAAGCACAGTTGTATTAAAGCCAGAGCAACAATACAATTTAATTGTTAATTTTACACTGTTAAAATGTACAAAATTGTGAGGTAAAGTTTACACAAACATAAATTTTACGTTCCATAAGTGCAACAACAAATAGCTTTTTAACATTCAAGGATGATTTTAGCCAAAATCTCATGCGATGCACATGTGCTGTAGCTGATGTGGCTTTTGTTGGCTAATCTGCGGCAGTTTCCCAGCTTGAAAGACCACAGTGTCATATTAAACTGTTCATCTAGACTTCCCCTGCACCACTTAGGTACACTGTAAACAGTTATTGTTTACACCCTGTATAACATCTAGTTCATAGTGCCCACCATCTGTTTCAAGAGCTTTCTTTTAGATACTGCTCAGTTGCAATTTGTTAGATACATCCACATAAGGGCATTCTCAATGGAGTGTAAATTATAAGCAACTTACTGTAACACAGTGGTAGCATATGAGAGCATGTAAGAAATAAATGGCAGTGAATGCCCCACAGTACTGCTGAAGTTGTACTTCATCTCATCTCACATTCTGAGTTACTGTGTCCGAAAGTTTTATTCCTATTGTGGCCAGGTAGTAAAGGTCAGCCTGGCCAATAAGCTAATAAAGCCACTGGACAGTATTGCTGGCACTATGACAAAACACTCTGGGCAGATAGGTGGGAGGAATTGAGAGGGGGGGGGGGGGGGGCTGTTATGACAAAACTGCCAATGGTCAAGTGCATGGAACAGGTAACACAGTGTGACCAAGAGTGAAGTAATATTTTGTAACTTAGGCACTTGCATGCTACCAGGAAACTAACAAATCGCCCATTTAACCTGGCCTAGCAACCTGTGAACTAGGAAAAGCAGGAAGGGCAAGTAATATGAAGCAAAACTACTCTACCCCCTCTAGTAGGACTAGGTACTAAGTGTAGCTATAAGGGTATACTTAAGTGAGCTTAGGGGCCTAAAGCATTCAGCTGCATCTGCGTCTTGAACTGGAGGGAATGACAGACTTTTAAATTTCAGACAAACAACCACACACCTCTGGTGATGGATACTGGCTGGCTACCTGCCTGCTTATTGGCTCCCCAAGTTCCGGCAAGGTGTGCCCAACTGCGCATAGCGGTCGCAGGACTTGGGGAGAGTTCACTGATATGGAGAGCTGGAGTGTGTCCAGCACCCACCCTCTGAGGGACTGACAAAGGACGTTGGTATTGGCTACTGCACCCAAGAACATGACCCAAAGGGGACCACAAGTAAGCATGTGGGTGAGTAGCTGGAAAGACCTTGGAGGACCTGGGAGGGTTGCACTTGCTCTTCACCACTGGCAGCACACGCAGCATCGCATGCTGGTAGGCTGCTCAGCACTGCAGTAGCTGCAGCCCATGACTCAGCAAGACAACAGACATAACCTGTGTATCCGAGCATCAATGCATTCCACAATTGGCTGTGTTTAGAAGTGCAGCATGACCATGAAGACAGCTGGAACACTGTATAAACCTGGTTGAATAAACACTTGTCAATACTACCACTATGATGATAAGCCCAAATGTAAATATGCCCTATCATTCACCATTTCTCTCACCTGACCTGACATACAGCAGCCCAGAACAGGCTGGGTTGTTTCAGAGTATATAAGACAGATCCTAAACAGCTCTGCCAAGTTATGTGTGATGGCAACACACTGCATCACACTGTTTGAGTTGAAATCTACACAAGGGAGTACAATACTATTCTAGGGCCCTACTGAGAAGAGCTCTGTCAGTGAATTGGGCTAGTGAAGACATATTCCCCCTATTTGGTACTTCCACTACAACAGCAAACTGTTTTATCTTTACCATAAAGAGAAGGTGGGGTGAGCTGTGGTCTGTAGTGATGCCACATTTACCAGTATCTCCACAGAACTGTCTGTTTTGTTGAATCTGTAACCTATTTTCAATGGGGTGTCAGATACTTTGGATGTTTCTGCTTGAGGGAAAAAAAAGAAAGAAAGTAAGTCAGAGAGAGAGAGAGAGAGAGAGAGAGAGAGAGAGAGAGAGAGAGAGAGAGAGAGAGAGAGAGAGACTTTTCCCAAATTCTCAAATCCCTTCACACACATCTTTAACCCATTTCCAGTCCATTTGAGCATGATAGGTGTTTCCTTTTTCCCCTTTATCTTTCCGCCAAGGTAAAGTGACTGTGACGAGTTGGGATTTTATTGAGAGGCTGGAAGGGATTCGCATTCAAACCTTCTTCATGTACAGCTGAGAAAGAGCTCTTCCACACCAGATCCATTACAAGAAGCTAGGGAAACATGATCTGATGGCTTGGAACAATATGTTTTGGCTTCAGCTCCCACGTGCACCTCAGCTACCATGAGGAGGAAGCTGTAGATGCTGCCAAGACAGCTAGCTTTTGTATTCTCTTTCCCCTTTGAGGTTGATGATGGACATTCAACCTACAACTGTCCCAAGTTGCTTGTAATCTACATGCTAATGTGATGTGCACCTACTTCCAGCATTTGGATTAGTGTATACTGTATCATAGCTGTACCATACCATATGTTATGTTGAGGATATTTTGTAACTGAGTGCTTATGGGATATTTTTCCCTTATCTTAACCTTTAAGAGAGCAGATGTGATTCCAAATATAAAAAGGAGATCTGTTACTAGAGATCCGGGGCCACATCACATTAAAGGTTCCTCATTTTGTTTAGTAATAGGATGACACTTCCATACTTGACCTATGATCTGTAACAATTTACAGTGCACACCTTAAATGGAAATTTGGCTCAATAGTTCACATGAACTCCTCTATGGGATTGGCTCTTAATGCACACCAGTACTCCACTCTAGCACCAAGGAGTCTATTTGTGATAATTAATAAGTATCATGTCTTTGCAGTAGTGAATGAATACTATGCCATTTCTACAGGTAGCCAGAGATGAAATACTTGTGCTAAAGTGAGCTAACTCATGTGGGAAAGCCTAGAACACAAGGGATATGATGAAGAACTCAAACCACCTGACAAAATTTGATGAACTGTTCTTTGCGCTCATGTTCCCCCAAAACACGAAGATTGTCATTCTAATGTTGGGTAAGACCTGTATCACAGGCAATGCACATTGGTATATGAAATGTTCAGAAACAGGACAGTATGGCCACAACAACGGAGTACTCTCTTGGTTTTCAACATCTCACATCTTACAGAAACCAATTTGACAGCTGTCCTCTGGCAGTCTAGATTTAGGATTCCCATAGCTTACCTAAATCATCTGAGGAAACTATCTTCTCCCATCTGAGCTAAGGCTCCATCTCTCATGATCTTTTAGATTAGACTTAAAATTCTTACCATCCTTCCTTTCTAATCCAATGTTGCATTACTCAATTCTCTGCCTTGCATCTATCAATAATCATAGGAGGCACTGACCCAGCATAGCTCCAGATGCCAATACAGATCAATCAACAGCTGAACAGAAAGTTTTGTTTTGTCTATCATGTGATGTTCATGCCAAATACTTTGGTTACCAGTAAGTGAGCTAAGTATGTCTTAGTTCTGGTACATGTACACAAAATGTTTAGTTCAAGAAATCACAAATTAATGTAACTCCATAACGATATGTTGGAAATGAGCGACTCATTGGTGTGTATTAAATATGTTGCCTGGAATACATTTTTGTTTTCGAAAAACACCTGTCAAATGGAAAACTCTTACATTTATAAAAATGAAATTCATGCACCTTGGCTGAGATATTCCAATGCGATCCAGCATTCTTGAAAATTTGAATCTGTTTTCCGCACCATCTACAGACTCCGGAGAAGTACCAAGAATTCTGGCTTGCTGCCGATGCAAGTCCATTGCAATATTATTTGGCAACTGTCCACCCATACAGAGAATGATGCCTTCTGGATTTTCAATGTTGTATATATCCATAACAACCTGAAAAATGCATTAGTTAATGTCTGAATGTTGTTCTCATTAACAGAACTATACTTAAAAAGCTCTGTCTAGTGTGAGAATAATAACTGTAGGTATATTATATAGAGGGGTATATTAAGTCATTCACAGAATACGGTACAGTTTCACATCTTTAAGAACTGACATAAAAGATTGTTGATGCAACTGCATATGATGTGCATGTGTGTCCTCTTATCTGACATCCAAGCAAAGATCAAAATTAATTACTATATATTCTGACAGTTATTTATCAAAGTTAAACTTTTACAACAGGCACAAACAGGTCCTCTGCGGAAACCTTTAAAATGTGTGGAAGTTAGTAAAATAGATTGATCTATGAAATGATATGCAGTACAATGATAAACATTGAGCATGCTTCTCATTAGTATAATTCAAGACTAGTTGGCCACAGTTGCAGTTTCATAAATAAAGTCAAGTGTTGATGTCACCATCAAGAGGGACTTCAATAAACATATGGCTGTCATCAACACTGCCAAAAAATGTTTTCTCCCTCTGTTATTGGAGGACTTGCCAATAACTGAAATGTTTGGAAGCCTAACAACTGCCTTACATCATGAAACTGTGTGGAGGCTAATTTAGATTCACTATTTCTTAACCTGTAGGTAAGGGTCAGAGCCCCATGATATAAAACCTTTCAATCAATGCGTCTGAACAGGTACCAGTATGTCTTAAGTTTTCCATCATACCCTTGTAAAAGGCATACCCGGAAGGTAAGTACCATTTGGAAAAAAACTCAAAAATTAACATTTATTTTTTGCAATACAGAGAATTTCTTGAACTATTTTTGTACACAGTTGCCACCAATCTTCAGGTGTCTGTTACAGCAGGAAACCAATTTTTCTATGCATTCTTCAAAGAAAGATGCTAAGGGTAAAGTCAGCCACTGGTGAACACCATTTTTTGCAGTGTGACTGCTGTCAAAAACACTTTCCTTCAAACTCATGCTTCAAGTTCAAGAACAAATGGTAGTCACAAATTTTGAAATCAGAGCTTTTCAGTGGGCAATTGAACTTTTCCCAACCAAATTGTTGTATAAGGTTTTGAGTGACATAATTAGAATGGCAATGTTTTTATGAAGCAACACAATGCCTTGACCCGAGCATTCCATGCATTTTGTTTTGAACTGCCCTGATCTTGCACCTTCTGATTACCACTTGTTCTTGAACTTTAGGCATTATTCTGGACAAAGGCATTTGACAGTAATGATGGCACAAAATCTCACGTTCATCAGTGGCTTCACTGGCAGCACATTTCTATGAAATAGACATAGAAAAGTTAGTTTCTCACCATGATAAATGGCTGAACAATAGTGGCAACTATGTACAAAAATAGTTTAAGAAATGCTCTTTCCTGTAAAAATAACTCTTGGTTTGAAAAAAATATTTTATGAGGCTTTTTTCCAAAATGGTACTTCCTTTCTGGACAAGTCTCATAACATATTGCTTACTTTCTTTCTGAATGGAAATAGCTACACTTTTGTCATTTGCATTTCACATATGCAGGGCTATTTAAATTGCTTTGTGAAACAAGTGTTATACTTTATTTCATTTTTATGATGACTCCAATTATGGAAATTTGTCTTGCTATAGTTAAGGAATTTCAGAGAGAAAGGCATTTTCTGAGGTGCATTTCAGCAGCGCATAAGAAACACTATGCCCTGGAAAAATTCGCTCCCAATTTTTCCGCAACAAAGACTTTTTCTAGGTAGTCTATTTTTTTTGTAGATGCTAACTTCAAATTTGCGCTGCTAAATATTGGCTGATAAGAGAAATAAGGTGACAGTGGCAAGACTGAAAACCAAATATTGAGTATCTGTGAATGAAAAATATTCTACAAGATTTATTATTGAAGGACACAATTGGTTTTTAGCTGTTAGGCCATCATCAAGTACAATGATAAATATGTGTGGCTTTGAACTTTATTAGGAGCATCCAAAGAACGTTTCAATTGGCTCATGAAGGCAAAAATTATATATGTTAATGTAAACTAAAGTGAGAAAAATTATTTCAATAAAAGGCGATGGATGGCATGTTAAGGAGGCAGAGAGAGAGAGAGAGAGAGAGAGAGAGAGAGAGAGAGAGAGAGAGAGAGAGAGAGAGAAAGGGGGGGGGGGGGGATCAGAGATAATTTCCTTTAAGTTGTATATTGTACATGTTTTTTCATCATTCTGGACTCAGAAAAACTGCCAACAATAAATTTGGTACATTTTAGGAATGGCTTTGGAGACAATGAAAGTTTCACAGTACAAGAAGACTTCACTGGTTATTACAGTAGCAGTGCTGGCTCAGTTCCATGGCAAATATAAGTCTGCAGAACAGATCAAAAGCATTGAAAACCAAATGTGGTTGCTCTTCATGTTGCCATATTAATAAACTGCAAATATATTAGCATAACAGACAATGTATTACAGTAAGCGTAACATCTAATCCATATTGAATGAATTGGCAGGACAGTTAAGTAACTAAGGAAATTCACTGCATATTTCTTTCATGCAACAAGTGGAACATGTTTGAAATGTAAATAAGTGTTATATTGCAGCAAATAAAGGCATTTGAACTTATAAGATGAATATTTGTAGACTTGATGCAGAAAATGGCCCCACCAACAAACTTGGGAGTGTATAAAGCATTGTCAAAGTAGATTTAGAGATTAGCTCACAAGTACATTTTGTCCATGGTCCACAGTGAGAAGATTCTTCAGGATGCAGACCATGTTAGAAAAACAAGAACACACAATAATAAATGTGTTCCTGTATGCAAGAATTAATTTTTCATTGTGCTCTCTTCTGTTAATAAGTAACATGACTAATCTCTCTGGAAAAAGTATCTGTGGCCGACTAAACCACTAACCAACAATAAATATGGTCAGATTATTTAAGAATAATTACAGAAATAAAAAAATTAACTTTAGTCAGAGTAAAAAAACCAAGAAAGCATCATCATCCACATGAGCCACTACATATCACCTTATAAATGTAAAACATTTGACTGAACTTTCGCATGGACCAATTTTCTGTGTTATGGTTACTCACTAATTTAATGCACAAATACTGTTTCAGCCTGCTGTGCTACGGTATTCTGATGCAATGACATTAGAAGCATCTAATCTAAGTAAAAGGACTTCTCTACCAATGAAAATTCTTTACACACCTCAAATGAAATTTCTTCAAAATATAGCCTGTCAGACATGTCATAATCTGTACTGACAGTTTCTGGGTTATAATTGACCATAATTGTTTTCCTGCCAAGTTTCCTAAGTTCTCTCAAACAACCAACGGCACACCAATCAAACTCTACAGAACTGCCAATGCGATAAACACCAGAACCTGAAACAAACCGAATTTTTTAGCCAGCAGTAATTATCCAGTAAAAAAGAACAGCATTAGTTACATTTGCAGTGACTAATTCAACATATTATCTGACACACACACTATATCAACAGGAATTTAACAGGGAAATGGAAACAAATTTAAAATCTCAGAGATGACCAAATATTACAACTTTCTAGCATGTTTAGAGCTTTGTCCTTTACTTCAATCCAATATCATAAATTTTACAGTTATACTCATTGATAATTTTAATGCCATCATCAGTTCCCTTATATCAGATTTTGAATATTTTCTTCTTTGCCTCTTCATCTTCTGTTTGTGGTTATAAGTTTTGTTTCCTACCCCTTTATTTCCTTTGTTAGACATTTTTTTCTGGATTAATTTTGCTTTTTTTTTCAACTGAATGTCACCATCATGTTCTAAAGCTTATTAAAAGCTGGTGTCTTTAACCAGTTTTCTAACACAGAAACGGAGACTGAATTTCCCATTTGCAATCCACTTAGTAAATCACCTCACACTCTCACAACCAAGTGAAATATTGGCCTGGGTTCCAAATCAACTGTCATTGTTTGAAGGAGACAACATTTACTTTTTCAAGTGTCACCTATGCTTGCAAAATGGCATTAATATTTGTATACCGTTTCCATACATGTAGGAGAATGTTTATAATGTTTATTGCAAACCTGTTCTTATACACCAAAAGTTTGGAAGATGGGAGAATTTAATGCTGTTTCCTCTTGTGTTTCACAAAATTGTCAAATTCTGATCAAATTATGAAAAGGAAAGTTGCTATTCACAATAGAGTGGAGATGCTGAGTCACAGATAGGCACAACAAAAAGACTGTCATAAATAAAGCTTTCGGCCAGAAGGGCCTTTGTAAAAAAAAACACACACACAATATATAAGATGATGTGACTTACCAAACGAAAGTGCTGGCAGGTCGATAGACACACAAACAAACACAAACATACACACAAAATTCTAGCTTTCGCAACCAATGGCTGCTTCGTCAGGAAAGAGGGAGGGAGAGGGAAAGACAAAAGGATGTGGGTTTTAAGGGAGAGGGTAAGGAGTCATTCCAATCCTGGGAGCGGAAAGACTTACCTTAGGGGCAAAAAGGACAGGTACACACACACACACACACACACACACACACACACACACACACACACACACACACACACACACACACACACACATTTGTAAAGGCAAACAGTTTGGGCAGAGATGTCAGTCAAGGTGGAAGTACAGAGGCAAAGATGTTGTTGAATGACAGGTGAGGTATGAGCGGCGGCAACTTTAAATTACCGGAGGTTGAGGCCTGGCGGGTAACGAGAAGAGAGGATATACTGAAGGGCAAGTTCCCATCTCCGGAGTTCTGACAGGTTGGTGTTAGTGGGAAGTATCCAGATAACCTGGACGGTGTAACACTGTGCCAAGATGTGCTAGCCGTGCACCAAGGCATGTTTAGCCACAGGGTGATCCTCATTACCAACAAAGACTGTCTGCCTGTGTGCATTCATGCGAATGGACAGTTTGTTGCTGGTCATTCCCACATAGAAAGCTGCACAGTGTAGGCAGGTCAGTTGGTAAATCACATGGGTGCTTTCACATGTGGCTCTGCCTTTGATCGTGTACACCTTCCGGGTTACAGGACTGGAGTAGGTGGTGGTGGGAGGGTGCATGGGACAGGTTTTACACCGGGGGCGGTTACAAGGGTAGGAGCCAGAGAAATGAGATCCATCCTTCATGAAATCCTTCCCACTCCACCAAGAGTGTCTTTCCACCATCCGCCTAACCTTCGTAACCTCTTAGTTCATCCCTATGAAATCCCCAAACCACCTTCCCTACCCTCTGGCTCCTACCCTTCTAACCACCCCCAGTGTAAAACCTGTACCATGCACCCTCCCACCACCACCTACTTCAGTCCTGTAACCCGGAAGGTGTACACGATCAAAGGCAGAGCCACATGTGAAAGCACCCATGTGATTTACCAACTCACCTGCCTACACTGTGAAGCTTTCTATGTGGGAATGACCAGCAACGAACTGTCCATTCGCATGAATGGACACAGGCAGACAGTGTTTGTTGGTAATGAGGATCACCCTGTGGCTAAACATGCCTTGGTGCATGGCCAGCACATCTTGGCACAGTGTTACACCGTCCGGGTTATCTAAATACTTCCCACTAACACCAACCTGTCAGAACTCCGGAGATGGGAACTTGCCCTTCAGTATATCCTCTCTTCTCATTATCCGCCAGGCCTCAACCTCCGGTAATTTCAAGTTGCCACTGCTCATACCTCACCTGTCATTCAACAACATCTTTGCCTCTGTACTTCTGCCTCGACTGACATCTCTGCCCAAACTCTTTGCGTTTACAAATGTCTGCTTGTGACTGTGTATGTGCGGATGGATATCTGTGTGTGTGTGTGTGTGTGTGTGTGTGTGTGTGTGTGTGTGTGTGTGTGTGTGAGAGAGAGAGAGAGAGAGAGAGAGAGAGAGAGAGAGAGAGAGAGAGAGAGAGAGAGAGAGAGAGAGAGTGTGTATACCTGTCCTTTTTTCCCCCTAGGGTAAGTCTTTCCGCTCCCGGGATTGGAATGGCACCTTACCCTCTTCCTTAAAACCCACATCCTTTCATCTTTCTCTCTCCTTCCCTCTTTCCTGATGAAGCAACTGTTGGTTGCGAAAGCTTGAATTTTGTGCGTATGTCTGTGTGTATCAACCTGCCAGCGCTTTCGTTTTGTAAGTCATAGCAAGTCCACATCACATGACTGTTTGATCAACATTGAAACTGAATGAAGTGCTTCAGCGTATTGGGAATCTCAAGACTGTTAGAACACTAGTATCGTTTGCCGAGCCCTGCCCTTCCGAATTCTTCATAATAAATCTGCACATGGCCTCAATAGCCGAAACTTCATCTCTGAAAGTAACACTACCCCTATATACTCTACTAAACACACATAAATGTTTACCTCAGCAGCAGTAGTTTAATCTGCAAATATAAGATGACCCCGTATTTTTCAAATGATGAATTTGGGAAAAAACCTCATCTTATAATGGGTTAAATACTGTAGATGTTAATGTAGATGTGGAATTGGTGTCACAATGAAACAGCCAACCTAATAGCTCATAAGACGCCCTTGGCACTACATGGAAGGATGAGAAGAAATCATTGCATCATCCCCTGTAAGGCTGATTTACGGACTACACTGTGATCAAAAGTATCTGGACAACCCCCCCCCCCCTCCAAAAAAAAAACACATATTTTTCATATTAGGTGCATTGTGCTGCTATCTACTGCCAGGTACTCCATATCAGTGACCTCAGTAGTCATTAGACATCGTGAGAGCAGAATGGGATGCTCAGGGAACTCTTACTTCGAACGTGGTCAGGAGCGTAAAAATTGGATGATTGAACAGTGGAAGAACATTGTGTGGAGTGACAAATCATGGTACACAATGTGGCGATCGGATGGCAGGTTGTGGATACAGTGACTGCCTGGTGAAAGTCATCTGTCAGCATGTGTAGTGCCAACAGTACAATTCAGAGGCAGTAGTGTTATTGTGTGGTCATGTTGTTGATGGAGTGGGCTTGCACCCCTTGTTGTTTTATGTGGCACTAACAAAGCACAGGCCTACATTGATGTTTTAAGCACCTTCTTGCTTCCCACTGTTGAAGAGCAATTCGGGGATGGCAATTGCATCTTTCAACATGTTCGAGCACCTGTTCACAATGCACGCCCTGTGGCAGAGAGGTTACATGACAATAAGATTCCTGTAATGGACTGGCCTACACAGAGTCCTGACCTGAATCCTATAGAACATCTCTGGGATGTTTTGGAATGTTGACTTCGTGCCAGACCTCACAAACTGACATCGATACCTCTCCTCACTGCAGCACTCCATGAAGAATGGGCTGCCATTCCCAAAGAAACCTTCCAGCACCTGATTGAATGTATGCCTGCAAGAGTGGAAGCTGTCATCAAAGCTAAGGTGGGCCAACACCATACTGAATTCCAGCATTACCGATGGAGGGCGCCATGACCTTTTGATTCATTTTCAGCCAAGTGTATGGATACTTTTGATCATATAGTGTATGTACTGGAAGCGCAGGCACTCCTCTTAGGTAATAAAATGAGTAGCGACTCTTCAATCCACTCTTACACAGTCTCAGCTTCTCAATCTGCTGTTGACTGATTGTGAAGATTGCCATCTTAGTTTGTAGCACGTTCTGACCTCTATCTCCTTAGTCAGACATTCCAAGTTTAACTGCGGTAGCAATTCAGTCATTTTGTGAGACAATGTACTCTGTCACTGTGGGCGACATGAGAAAGTGTGCTTACAGTTTGCTCTATGAAACTACTACAAAGAACACTATGGGACAGTTTTATAAGCTTAATGCAAACACTGTCCTTGCAACAAGTCTCAATTATTCTCATCCCTAACCAGTGTCTCCCACATTTTTCTCAGAGTAGCTTTGCCAACCTTCTGTCCAGTTAGAACTCTTGAGGGGCTGGAATGAACTACTTCATTTATCACTTGTGTCACCCTTCATATAAATTATTTTCCCATGGAGAACAGGCTGCCAACACTGATAGTAAAATCCATCATTGTGGATTTACGGTTTTCCCACGCTGTTAGGGCCACGTCACTCTTCGTCTTATTGAGACAGTACCACAATTAATTGAATTTTTGCTTACTTGTTACTTGTTTGTAACCTTCCCCATGTCTCTAATTCTTCATGAACTTGCCAGCTGTAACATCTGCTGTAAGTTCTAATCTCTGATGGTGCTGCAGGCAATGAGACAAGAAGATTTTTACAGGTAAGCGAATACTTATCTGAATTTAGAGAGAGGAAGTAATGGTTAGAGCAGCAGGTCTGATCACCACCTTCATTAACACGTTACCAATGGTATTCCATCATTTCCTTTATTATTATTATATGCATTTCATCTTATTGGATCAATCATACCTCCACTTCATTTATTATCTGCCACACAAGTTGCAAGATTGGTGTTGGACCCTTTTATGAGTTACAGACTTGGCCATCTCCTGACAAGACACGACACAGCTGGTATGGCGAGGAAAGTTGTCTGCTGCCAGATTAACGACAGTTCATTCCATGTTTCACTAGATCAGCACTAGTCCTGAGAGGTGGTAGTAATAAAAGCTTTTTCCCAAACACCTCAACTTGCCCATGGGTGGCGACTGCTTCCCATCACAAATTTGTTTGCTAGAGAAAAATAAATTTTTATTTTGGTCCTTTTCACAAAGTAATGGCCAGATGAGAGACTTAGAAGAAAGATGGCTAGCATGGCTATGACAGCCATGGAAAGCATCTGACATGTTTTTCTCTCTGCTTCCATCTCCACCTCTACCTGCACAATTGACATCACTGATGTCACCCCAACAGCACCCCCCACCCACTCTCCCCCACCAGTCCAATAACCATTATGGCACTACAGCCTGCTGCCCCTCATGCACCAGCCAGCTGATGGTCACGTGCACCCTGCCAGCCTGATGTCCACCACACCAGCTGGCAATGTGACATGCACCTCAGTCACTGTCAGAATTCCGACAACCTCAATGCAGTGGAGACACTCTCCTGTTGATGCCACCAGTTGATGAAACCAGCACCAAAGGTGAGTAACATTTTGCAACCAGCTGTTGCAGCTAACACTATGTAGGCAATGTTTGCTCAGCCAATGGTCACTTTATGTTTGCATAATGCAAAATAAGTCATGCAAAACGTGAAATTAAACCTGCAGAGCAGGGTTTGCAAGAAGTAAGGACTTCTTTCTCTGGAGCCCCTTCAGGCACAGTGTATTGAGTTCGCTTGCCAGACAGATGAACAGGTCCAGGGTTTAAAAACACAAAGAGAGCTGATAGACACGATGATGCTAGATAACAAGGAGGATTTAGTTTACATCAACACGAGGATAAGTACAGTTGACTATATTTTCACAGGAGTAGATGAGCAAATAATGTCAACTACAGAGAAAGTAGATGCAAGGAATTCTACCTTGGAGTGGCAGAATGATGTGTGTGAAGTTGGACTAATCATTTTTGGACATCTCAACAATTGTGCGATTGAAACCTGAATTGGGAAATTGAAGTGCATTTTAAAAGAGCGAAAAAACAGTGTTAATGAAGAGATTGAGAACAAATATAGAGAGCTACCTAAAAGGCTAACAGATAAAATAAATTCTGAGTTGATGAATGCAACTGTGGATCAGCAGGTCTTAGCACCTGGTGTGGTCACAACTATTAGTAGCTGACACAGCTGTTTCCACTGTAGGGGGGGACCTCCAGGAATGGGGGAAATGGTAGAAGCATATGGCTGTCCCACATCATGGATGATTGTCACCACTACACATGTCACCTATCTGTTAATTTCATGGTCAACATTGGAAGTAAACTTACAAATTAGATCTCTCTTTCCCCAGTAGTCCCAGAAGAAGAGTGCCGAGTCCAAGTGAGGGCTTGTACCTACTCTTAAGGAGCAACAATTATTTCATCAAGCTTGAGCCACCAGCCTTCTAGTTGGTAAGAAACACCACTCTTTAGCTTAGTAGATGTCCAAGTGCCCTGACATGCATCTATAAACATTCCTACCCCTTGTTGGAAAAAATTTAGTGGAATAGAACCAACAATCCACCCTGGTGATTTTATTCAAAATTTCAGTGTATTGTTTGACTGAACAGTTTGTGGCAGACAATGAATTTACTTCGACAGCATTTGATGTATGAAGTGAATCTATGGTGGCAGAGGCAGGAACCATGTAATTTAATGCAGCTCAGCAAAGAGTTGCTGGCACATAACTGGAACCAGGCACATCAATAGATGATGAGACATGCTCTTATGATCAACCCAGATAACAGGAAGAGATGATTTCACTCATTTATCAGCGAACTTTTGAACAGGTGAGAAGACAGCTGTTGACTGTACCAGTAACCAGCATCTAACAGTCTCTTGAAATATGGCCCATTAGAAGATTTTCAGAATGAGCAAATGTGGTGCACTGGCACTAATAAAGGACAACACCACCCACATAATCAGTTCCAGTCATTCCACAGACAAAACAAGGCAAGACACAGTAGATCAAATAACCAGAAACATTGGTGGCAATTACCACCAGCATATCAAAATGAGTATATTGTGATGTCCAAACAATTTGAGAAAGCAAACGAGAGAAGCCAAAGTCCTACCACTGGCAACATGCACCACTTCCAAATTCAGATGACTGCACTCCACTTACTATACAGAATCTGCTGCAAGCATCAGTGAGGGAAACTGGGAGAAACAGTCAAGCTACTCCTGCTGGATGGGTCCCACAGTCCATGAAGGGAGTATCAGACAATGATTCACAGATACCTCTCAAAATTGGAACAGTGGGATGCAGCAGCATGGGATTATTTGACATCAGATAAGCTTTTACCATGCCACTGAATATCTCATTAGGAATTGTTTCTGGAAAGTCAGAAAACTATCCTATCAGCACTGTTGTGAAAAACACACCAAATATGTGAAGTATGCCCATAATTGGAGGCTATTATTAAGAGTTCGGTTCATGAGACCACTCAATTGCCTATTGAGCTAATGCAAAGTGAATCTGTAGTAGGACCCATTAGAAATGAGGCAAGGTTGCCCCTCCACCACAAGTGGATTTAAGAAATAAGTAAGTTGGAGACTGCTTCAGTGCATACAAGGGAAAGAAGTACTGCAAAAGGAATGGCATGGCAGAATAGCTAAAAAGGCCACAGTCAAGGCTGGTGCTAGACTGAAACCAGCCACAGTCAGACCTAGCATAGAAGAAAAACGCAACATTTTATCTTTTTTATGCTACTTACAAAGTCAAGAAGATGACTAGTGATCAGTCACATCTGGTAAAAACCCAGACATAAGTGCTCAGAAGGGAATACAAAATACTGGGAATATAAACATTACTTGATAACCCACTCTATCTCATTACAGCAATGAGCTTTAGAGTATGGATTTACATTTAAGTTCTTAAATAATGTCTCTTTTCTATGTACAGTATTTCAGTTTTATTTGTTTGATGATGTTCAAAGAATGCGGGATTGTAAGGTTTTCAGATCACCTGAAAGTGGGTAGTTCTATTCTGTAGACTCAGAGACATTGGTAAAAAAATTGTCTCTGCCAATAGAAACATCACAATATGTCAGAAGTAACCCACAGTTTAGTAGCAAGAGGAATCAGGTGGTGTGGAGACATGTGTTGATGGAGGTGTGGTTTGGCAGAAGTGGGAACTGAATAGGAGCTGTTCTCCTCGCAACAGCAAGGACCCATCAGGTGACTGCATGTGCAGGGTGTGTTTCAACTGGATCACTTGCCATGCCCGCTCCCCCCCCCCCCCCCCCCCTCATTCCTGCAACCCCCTCTCTCCCCCACTGAATACTGTCCAGTGCCAGATTGGAATGTCTGCCTGATTAGTATGTGGCTAAAACTGAATGAATATCTTGCGAACAGTGCTAACAGTACAAGCAACACACAGAGACCAGTAACTTCAGAGAAATCAAATTTCTTCACATGGATTACAAGTCAAAAACATGCAGAGGAAAGTGGAGATTCTGGGCAGTATTATTTATTTGGTGTTAAGAAACACGAATCATTAGAATGGGAAAAGGGGTACAAAGGAAACCTAGCTGATAACTAAGGAGGAGCACAACAAATGCTGATGTCTGAACCTGTTCAGCCCGAGTAGATTGAAATACTCCCTGTCAGGCTGGCCAGCAACACAAAGAGAAAGCAAATAGTTAACACTGAACATTTTCTGAATGAATCCTGTGTCTAGGAACATCTTGTCTACTAGCAGCAAAGCAGTCAAGGTCCTAGATGCAGAGCTATAAAGTACCCATAATGAGATTAAAGAGATCTCTTAGTGTCTCTTGACTAAACACGAGTGGAGCTGAACTGCGAACTTAAGAATTTTTGATCTAGATGTAAGATGAGAAAGTGTAAAATTCTATTAATATAATTATGTAAGCTACTACAAACAGCATAGTGAACGCATTATTGTGGCCCATGCCTACTACAGTAGTACAAGTTTATATGCCAACTAGCTCTGCAGATGAAGAAATTGATGAAATGTATGATGAGATAAAAGAAATTATTCAGGTAGTGAAGGGAGTCAAGGGTGACTGGAATTCAACAGTAGAAAAAGGAAAAGAAGGAAACGTAGTAGGATAATATGGATTAGCACTAAGAAATGAAAGAGGAAGCCGCCTGGTAGAATTTTGCACAGAGCATAACTTAATCATAGCTAACACTTGGTTCAGGAATCATGAAAGAATGTTGTATACATGGAAGAAACCTGGAGATACTAGAAGGTTTCAGATAGATTATATAATGGCAAGACAGAGATTTAGGAACCAGGTTTTAAATTGTAAGACATTTCCAGGGGCAGATGTGGACTCTGACCACAATCTATTGGTTATGAACTGTAGATTAAAACTGAAGAAACTGCAAAAAGGTGGGAATTTGAGGAGTTGTGACCTGGATAAACTGAAAGAACCAGAGGTTGTACAGAGTTTCAGGGAGAGCATAAAGGAACAATTGACAGGAATGGGGGAAAGAAATACAGTAGAAGAAGAATGGGTAGCTTTGAGGGATGAAATAGTGAAGGCAGCAGAGGATCAAGTAGGTAAAAAGACGAGGGCTAGTAGAAATCCTTGGGTAACAGAAGAGATACTGAATTTAATTGATGAAAGGAGAAAATATAAAAACGCAGTAAATGAAGCAGGCAAAAAGGAATACAAACATCTCACAAATGAGATTGACAGGAAGTGCAAAATGGCTAAGCAGGGATGGCTACAGGACAAATGTAAGGATGTAGAGCCTTATCTCACGAGGGGTAAGATAGATACTGCCTACAGGAAAATTAAAGAGACCTTTGGAGAAAAGAGAACCACTTGCATGAATATCAAGAGCTCACGTGAAAACCCAGTTATAAGCAAAGAAGGGAAAGCAGAAAGGTGGAAGGAGTATATAGAGGATCCATACAAGGGTGATGTTCTTGAGGACAATATTATGGAAATGGAAGAGGATGTAGATGAAGATGAAATGGGAGATATGATACTGCGTGAAGAGTTTGACAGAGCACTGAAAGACCTGAGTCGAAACAAGGCCTCAGGAATAGAAAACATTCCATTAGAGCTACTGACAGCCTTGGGAGAGCCAGTCCTGACAAAACTCTACCATCTGGTGAGCAAGATGTATGAGACAGGTGAAATTCCCTCAGACTACAAGAAGAATATAGTAATTCCAATCCTAAAGAAAACAGGTGTTGACAGAAGTGAAAATTACCGAACTATCAATTTAATAAGTCACAGCTGCAAAATAATAACGCGAATTCTTTATAGACGAATGGAAAAAGTGTCAGAAGCTGACCTCGGGGAAGATCAGTTTGGATTCCGTAGAAATATTGGAACACGTGAGGCAATACTGACTCTACGACTTATCTTCGAAGAAAGATTAAGGAAAGGCAAAGCTACGTTTCTAGCATTTGTAGACTTAGAGAAAGCTTTTGACAATGTTGACTGGAATACTCTTTTTCAAATTCTGAAGGCGGCAGGGGTAAAATACAGGGAGCGAAAGGCTATTTACAATTTGTACAGAAAGCAGATGGCAGTTATAAGAGTCAAGGGACATGAAAGGGAAGCAGTAAAGGAAACAAAAGAGAAGTTCAGAGTAGGCATTAAAATCCATGGAGAAGAAATAAAAACTTTGAGGTTTGCCGATGACATTGCAATTCTGTCAGAGACAGCAAATGACTTGCAAGAGCAGTTGAACGGAATGGACAGTGTCTTGAAAGGAGAGTATAGGATGAACATCAACAAAAGCAAATTGAGGATAATGGAATGTAATAGAGTTAACTCGGGTGATGCTGAAGGAATTAGATTAGGGAATGAGACACTTAAAGTAGTAAAGGAGTTTTGCTATTTGGGGAGCAAAATAACTGATGATGGTCAAAGTAGAGAGTATATAAAATGTAGACTGGCAATGGTGAGGAAAGCGTTTCTGAAGAAGAGAAATTTGTTAACATCGAGTATAGATTTAAGTGTCAGGAAGTCGTTTCTGAAAGTATTTGTATGGAGTGTAGCCATGTATGGATGTGAAACATGGATGATAAATAGCTTAGACAAGAAGAGAATAGAAGCTTTCGAAATGTGGTGCTACAGAAGAATGCTGAAGATTAGATGGTTAGATCACATAACTAATGAGGAGGTATTGAATAGAACTGGGGAGAAGAGGAGTTTGTGGCACAACTTGACTAGAAGAAGGGATCGGTTGGTAGGACATGTTCTGAGGCATCAAGGGATCACCAATTTAGTACTGGAGGGCAGCGTGGAGGGTAAAAACCGTAGAGGGAAACCAAGAGATGAATACACTAAGCAGATTCAGAAGAATGTAGGCTGCAGTGGGTAATGGGAGATGATGAAGCTTGCACAGGATAGAGTAGCATGGAGAGCTGCATCAAACCAGTCTCAGGACTGAAAACTACAACAACAACAACAACAACAACAAAAATGCTATTTTTGTGTTGTTTTAAGGTTAAACAGCTCCGTAATGCTTGGTGACAGCACCTATTAACAGGTGACCCACAGCCATAGCGGTTAAGAACTATACCTTTTTTTTTTTGTCAGCCCAGCTGCCTGATCTTTACTGACCATTTGCGGCCTCACAGCTACAGTCAAGAAGATCTTCATAGAATGCAACAATATTATGAAAAGGGAAGTTGCTGCTCACCATATAGCAGAGATACTGAGCTGCAGATAGGCACAACAAAAAGACTGTCATAAATAAAGCTTTCGGCCATTAAGGCCTTTGTCAATAATAGACAACAGATGTGCACGCACATGCCTAACTGTAGTTGCAGGCAACTGAAACCACACTGCAAGCAGCAGCACCAGTGCGTGATGGGAGAGCCAACTGAGTGGGGGTAAGGAGGAGGCTGGGGCAGGGAGGGGGAGGGACAGTATGGTGTGGGTGGCAGACAGTGAAGTGCTGCAGGTTAGATGGGGGGCAGGGGAGAGATGGGGAGGAGAAGGTGGGGAGAAGTGGAAAAGGAGAGAAGTAAAAAGACTGGGTGTGATGTTGGAATGACAGCTGTGTAGTGCTGGAATAGGAACAGGGAAGGGGCTGGATGGGTGAGGACAGGGACAAATGCAGACTGAGGTCAGGAGGGTTACGGGAAAACAAATACTTTGATGACTGTAGACAGAGGAAGTAATTGTTACAGCAGCAAGCCCAATCATTATCTTCATTAAATATACCCTCAATGGAACTCCACCACTTCTTTTAATATCATTTTCAGTTGGTTCTATTGACTCAATCATACTCCTCTTGCAGTTATTATATCTCACACTAGTTACAGGTTTGGTGCAAGTCGTCATATGACCTACAGACCTTACAATAACATGGCAGGGTATCACATAGACAAAACCTAACAGCAAATCCTTATACAAATTACAAATGACATAAGTAAATGGACTTAACTTATTTTAAAGTTTTATGTTTAGCAACCAAGTTTTGGCCACAACTGCTATTACATAACCTTTCATGGTGGCAACCTAAGGCCACATGATCATTAATTATTAAAATGTATACGAATCTAGTTACCACCCACTTCTTAACAAGAACTTACTTTGCACAAAAAAAGGACACACTAATATGTTTAGTATTTCAGTATGTGACCGGCAGTCACAAACACTACTACAGTAATCAAGTAACTCACCTATTACCATAGTATGTCCACCTGGAAAGATTAGATCATGAGCAGACCCATTATAAGTAAGATACAAATAATTTGTAGATGCTGGCCACTCTGCAGCTACTGTGTCTATCTGTTTAACATACGGCGTTATTCCTGAAATCAAGATAACACACACATTCACATCCGATTTGAAATAACAGAATACTAAAATAGGAAACATTTTTCCATCTGCTATTAATAAAGAAAAGCAGAAAATGAAGATAATTAATTCATTATAGGGTGCTTATATTTTGGATACCCAAATAAAGATGATTATAGAGATGTTACATCAAAAGGCAAGATTCAAAAAATTTGGTGACTAGATATCACAATTTCAATTAAATACTTAAATTAGAGTATTTACTAACCTACTTCTTCTCTTTTCTTCCTTATTGATAGCTCTGTACTTTTGACAAAAGTAGCTATCTGCTTGTCAGAAAATCCAAGTTGCTTAGCTTTCAGCAACACATCATATACATGTGCCTGTCCAACAGACTCGAGCAGTATCTGAAAATCTATTATATTTTTCATTTTCTGTAGAAACCAACGATCTATTTTAGTGAGATCATACAGTCTATCTATTGTATATCCTGCTTTAAGTGCTGCTGCTAACACAAACATTCGTTTGTCTGTAGGTTTTTCCAGTTCTTCATCTGATATAGCTTTAACGTAAGGGTCAAATCCTATAACACTTTCATCCATCATTCTTAGTGCTTTCTGGAAAGCTTCTTCAAACTTACGACCAACAGCCATAACTTCACCAACACTCTTCATTGAACTCCCAATCTAAACAACAACAACAACAATAATAATAATAACAACAACAATAACAACAACACTTCAAATTACAACTGAGTACAAATTTCATTGCTCTAAAAACAGCTGTGTAATTGCTTTATATACACATACATATATTCATTGCAAGAGGCATGTCTTACTTTAGTGCTAACTCTTGTAAATTTGCTTAGGTCCCACCGAGGAATCTTCACAACACAATAATCCAGACTAGGTTCGAAGCAAGCAGTAGTTGTACCAGTAACAGAGTTCTTGATGTTTGGCAGCGGAATACCTAGGGCTAGTTTTGCTGCAACATATGCCAGAGGATACCCAGTAGCCTTACTTGCTAAAGCAGAACTACGAGATAGTCTAGCATTTACCTGCAAGAGAATCACAATTTTCCTTACAAAATTAAATCTAGTTTATTTATTAGAGTGAGATGGTCATTTAGAAAGCAATTTGTGAAATCAAAACATTTTATTCTGGAGAGAGAGAGAGAGAGAGAGAGAGAGAGAGAGAGAGAGAGAGAGAGAGAGAGAGAGAAATATTGATACTTTTAGAGTACTAAGTATTAAAACAAAAAGAATAATTATAGGAAATGGTTAAATACGGACTGATGCAAAGAATATTTTGGATAATAAAATTCACTTCAAACACAGACTAAAATGATATCTGTTTGACTACTAAATCATTTTTCACATTATATCACAGAACACGAATCTGACAAGGTACAAGTCGTAGGGGAAAAGCAATACATCATAAAAACATAATATCTAAAAGCTATGCTTATATTAAATTATTACCTCAATAATGTAGTACTCCTCTGAGTATGGGTTAAAAGCATATTGAATATTGCATTCTCCAACAACTCCAAAATGTCTTATTACATTAATGGCTGTTGTTCGAAGAATGTTGTACTCTCTGTTTGTTAAAGTCTGGCTAGGGGCTACAACAATGGATTCTCCTGTGTGAATCCCAAGAGGGTCGACATTTTCCATGTTGCAGACCTGGAAGGAATTGCAAAATTTAAATCCTAAAAATAAGGGTTTTATATGTAACTTCAACATTTACTACACTTCATTGAACATTAAAAACTGTGCAACCCAAACACCAAAAATGCCTATTACAGCAATAGAAAATGTACAGTAGAGAAATTAAAACTCTTAATTTAAAGAAGTCCAACCCCACAATGAGATATCATGTCAATGTAGGTAAGCTTGTTCGTAACATTGACTTCGGAGTCCTCTGCAAAGCAACAATAAATTTTTAAAAAATTTAAGTGGTATTTCATTTAGCTGTGGTTAAATCATAATATTTTTAAAGACAATGGTGAACAGAATGCTGATAGTGACCTATATTATGCTTGTCATGAATAAATGTACAGTTTCATTTGCAGTGTGGTTTCCAAAATCTGCCCTCTCAGTCTCTTAAGGAAGATTTTGTCACTTCCCTTACATAACGGTATCTACTCATATATTAAGCTATTCTGTGACATCTCCTTGTTAGAGCCTATTCATCAAAGCAGGTAGTCCCATACTAAATGAATACTGTCCGATTAAAATATTACTCCAAAAAATTCTGAGCACAATGTTAAGTATTCTCAATTTCTTGCCAAAAAGCTAATATAACTTGTTCCATAAAAACACGGGACAACTGCCAGACATGAGTAACTTCCTGCCACGATATTTCGGCGCAGAGTCTTCTGGCCATCTTCAGGTGAATGCCACTGGAGTAGTACTGGCGAGAACGCGCTGAGCTCCGCTATTTAAAGCCTTCTGAGGTGACATTGCGCTGAGCAGCGTACGCGTTCATAACGGCTCCGTGCGCTGCGCCTCGTGCCCTCCACTGCGAAAGCCTGGCGTATCGGTGTCAGGTCGATTTTCATCTTTATGCAGATAACTACGTCGACTACGAAGTTTCTCTATAACAGGATTCCAAGCAGAGTTCAGCTGATAACCGCTATCTTGATTGATGAGAGTCTCGTTGTCAGACAATCTTATTTCCACAGATTCATTGATAATCGAGCTCCAAAAGTTTGATGTATGGGCCAAAATTTTTGTGTCGTAATTCATGGAATGGTCTGTGGAAATACAATGTTCGGCGATTGCGGACTTGGTGGGTTGGAGGAGGTGAGTATGCCATTGGTGTTCCACAATGCGTTCCTGCACAGTTCGTGTTGTTTGCCCTATATATGATTTGCAGCATTTACACAGAATTTTGTAAACACCTGGTTTACGCAGGCCCAGGTCGTCTTTAACGGATCCCACCAGTGATGAAATTTTGGAAGGAGGGCGAAAGATGACTCTCACTTGATACTTTCTCAATATTCTGCCTATCTGTGAAGAAATATTCCCAATAAATGGTAGATAAACAGTCGACCTGAAGGCCTCTTCCTCTTCCTTGTTCCGTCGTTTGTAGGTCTTCATCACTCTGTTCACTTGCCTAGGTGAAAAGCCATTCTTCAAAAATACTTCTTGCAGGTGTTCCAGTTCCGCTTGAAAACTGTCGGCGTCAGAGATAGTATGGGCACGGTGGACCAAGGTTTTGAGAACGCCCATTGTTTGTGCCGGATGGTGGCAACTAGTAGCTTGTAGATACAGGTCTGTATGAGTGGGCTTTCTGTACACCGAGTGACCAAGTGTGCCATCACCCTTCCGTCCCACCAAGACGTCTAAAAATGGCAGACAACCATCTCTATCTATCTCCATGGTAAACTTTATGTTTTCATGTATGGAGTTCATGTGACATAAAACTTCTTGAAGACAGTCCAGACCATGAGGCCACACTATAAAAGTGTCATCAACGTACTGCCAAAATACTGTCGGTTTAAAAGTGGCAGAGTCGAGTGCTCTCTCCTAAGAATCCTCCATAAAAAGATTGGCCACCAGGGGAGACAAAGGACCCCCCATGGCGACCCCCTCAGATTGTTTGTAAAATTCATTGTTAAATATAAAATATGTAGAGGAGAGAGTGTGCTCAAACAATGCTGTAATGTCTGCACCAAATATATTGCCAATGAGGTGTAGTGAGTCCACCAGAGGCACCTTTGTGAACAGTGAAACCACATAAAAACTGACCAATAAATCACTACTTTGCAGTTGTAGTGACTTAAGTCGACTGATAAAATCACCAGAATTCTTGATGTGATGTGCACACTTGCCTATCATTGGTTTGAGCAAAGATGCCAAGAATTTTGCTAGGTCGTAGGTGGCTGCTCCAATGTTACTCACAATTGGACATAATGGCACATTTTCCTTGTAGATCTTAGGCAGTCCATATAGCCTAGGTGGAACTGAACTGTTTGGTTTCAGTCTCTTGATGATCTCCTTTGGTAGAGAACTATTTGATAAAAGTTCTGCTGTTTTTCGCACTACTCGACTCGTGGGATCCTTATCGATTTTGCGATACATTGAAGCACATAATAAAACATTGATCTTATTAATATAGTCATCCCTTGGTATGAGGACAGTAGCGTTTCCTTTGTCAGATTTTAAGACTGCTGTATCCACATCTGCTCGTAAGTTACGGAGGGCTATCCTCTCCGTGGGCGAGATGTTATTCTTCATTGGTGTACCCCTGGTCAATCAAGAAACATCTAATATAACTTGTTGGTGCAACAGAAAGGAAAGCTTCACCATGCCATTACATCTCTGAAGTACAGGAGCTGTCAGGTGTTTAATTTATACCACATACGTATTAAGGTTTGCAACTTTCCATTTTAACTGTATTCAGATACCTAATAATCCGGAATATTGAAAAAATTACTTTTGAGAGTACAAAATGTCACCATCTTTCCACTGATTTATGTTCTCAAGGACAATAAATGAAGTAGAAATGGAGACATTAAGGGGTAAGTTCAGTCAATGCTTTATACAAGAAATGGGGATGGGGCAGATGTGGGAATCCCACCTTACTGTTCTAGGTGAAATTCTAGTGGAGCTGATTTGCCACAGTGTGAGGACATAGCCTACTCCTCCCTAATACCACCATGAGAACCATCAAGCTTGACATCTCTATCCAGACAGGGAAATCTGTGTCAATAGTCTCCCCTGCCCTTACACCATGGGACACTGTACAGAGGTTTGGAATTTAACTCAGGACATTGGCAAGAATCCTGGTGATCAGGAATTTTATGCAAGCTGCCCTCCTGCCATTACCAGTCAAATACTGGAGATGAATATTTCCTGCTCCACCACCATTCAAACCAGCAAACGCTGAGTTGAGCAGCACTGACATACGTTATTAGATCTTTACTATGAATTGCAATGTTTAATTACCTCTCCAATGCAGTAAGTATGAATGTAGGTGTGTTACTCAAACAAGATAAGAGCAAACCTCTGCACTTCATCTCTCACATTCACAATTAATTCCTGTTTTTCATTTGCTCTTTCACATTTACAATCGATTTTTGTCAAACCCTGAACACAAACTTAAGCAATTTAAGAGATGTATAGCTTACCGTTATGCAGTTATCATAAGCGTCCCTCACTACTTCATATTCTACTTCCTTCCAACCTTTCAATGACTTATCTATGATCAGTTGACTAGAATGAGCAAGAGCTTGCTGTGCAAGACAGCGTAGTTCCTCTTTGTTATTTGCAAATCCTGATCCAAGTCCGCCAAGTGAAAATGCTGCTCTGGCCATAACAGGATATTCTAGTCTCTCAGCAGCTTCTAGGGCCTGTAAGGAGTTTACAATATAGTTACTATATCAGGAGAAGGAATTTGCCATTAATATGGATCTACAAAGAATTTATCACATACTTCTTGCACAGAATAAACAGCAGCACTTGGTGCTACTTTTTCTCCAATTTGATTAATTTTTTCTGCAAATATCTTTCGGTCCTCTGTATCAATTATGGACTGGATTGGTGTGCCAAGAACTCTAACATTATATTTGTCAAAGACTCCACCTCTCTGCAGTTCAACACCACAATTTAGAGCAGTCTGACCACCAAATGTCAACAGTACACCATCTGGTCTTTCCGAGCGGATAACCTGAAAGAAGAACCTAATTTTACTGGAAGTGTGAAAAGGATTCAGTAGTCAACATAATGTTATCTAACACACTATACAATAGGAATATAATAGAGGGAAACATTCCACGTGGGAAAAATATATCTAAAAACAAAGATGATGTGACTTACCAAACGAAAGCGCTAGCAGGTTGATAGACACACAAACAAACACAAACATACACACAAAATTCAAGCTTTCGCAATCAACAGTTGCTTCATCAGGTCAGGGACTGGGTGTTGTGTTGTCCTAATCATCATCATTTCATCCCCATCAACGCGCAGGTCGCCGAAGTGGCGTCAAATCGAAAGACCTGCACCAGGCGAATGGTCTACCCGACGGGAGGCCCTAGCCGCACGACATTTCATTTCATTTTTCATTTCATCAAGAAAGGAGAGGGCATGCGCGCGCACACACACACACACACACACACACACACACACACACACACACACACACACACACACACACACACACACACACACACATATTTGTAAAGGCAAACAGTTTGGGCAGAGATGTCAGTCGAGGTGGAAGTACAGAGGCAAAGATGTTGTTGAATGACAGGTGAGGTATGAGCGGCGGCAACTTGAAATTACCGGAGGTTGAGGCCTGGCAGGTAATGAGAAGAGAGGATATACTGAAGGGCAAGTTCCCATCTCCGGAGTTCTGACAGGTTGGTGTTAGTGGGAAGTATCCAGATAACCCGGACGGTGTAACACTGTGCCAAGATGTGCTGGCCGTGCACCAAGGCATGTTTAGCCACAGGGTGATCCTCATTACCAACAAAGACTGTCTGCCTGTGTCCATTCATGCGAATGGACAGTTCGTTGCTGGTCATTCCCACATAGAAAGCTTCACAGTATAGGCAGGTTAGTTGGTAAATCACATGTGTGCTTTCACACGTGGCTCTGCCTTTGATCGTTTACACCTTCCGGGTTACAGGACTGGAGTAGGTGGTGGTGAGAGGGTGCATGGGACAGGTTTTACACTGGGGGTGGTTACAAGGGTAGGAGCCAGAGGGTAGGATATTCAAAAGATTTCATATGTAATTACTGTAATTACCAGATTTGGATATTTTAATCATTTCAATCTGTAACTGTGGCAAGGTCTTAACATGTGCATTCAATGTTATTTTAATTGATGTGTTAAATGAGTAACAAATTTGGCCATCACATCTTTGTACAATTTTAATTAGTTTTAATCATTGTTGAGTACATTTTGTGTTTTCAGTGATATATCAAATTAATGTAAATATAGAGTTGTTCTATTCTGTTGATCACTGGTCAGCTGAAGTGTGTTTTACTGGATTGTTATGAGTTGCACCTTGAATCAATGTTTAAATATGTTTCTTTAACACTCACATATGGAATTATGGGTCTTCCTTTTTTGATGCATGAAATTTTTATGTGGAATAAAATGTTTAGCAGTAATGCTCGCTCACACCTCAATCCAGCCCTAGCATCTCCCTCCTGCACTACATTTTGGTAACGAAGCGTGGTTTGTGTGTGTGGTGAACTGTGCGAGTTCTATTACATAGCACATTTTTAAATGAAAATTTTAGGGTTCTATAATTTTTTCTTGGAAAATACTTTTCTGTTGCGGTTTCTATTTCAGTATAGCTGGAAGGTGGTGATGGGGCTGATGGATTTAACAAAAGATGAATCATGGTATGAGATGGAACTTCATAAAGTTGATACCACAGGAAGCGCTGCCTGCGTCCAAGCTGGTATATCAGCTGTGGAAGGTAATCGCCATGTTATGGCCCCTTGAGCGTTGCAGCTGGCAGAGGAAAGTGCGGCTGTCTTCCATATATAGTTAGCCTTGAGAGAACTGTCTTTTGTAAATACTTTTAGAAGTGAGTGAACCATCATGTTCTCAGATCAGTAGAGTTCACGCACTAGCCTTACATTATGCGAATAGACTGATTTGCACTGTGTCAAGGAGATAAAGAAATTTCAGAAAACTGTAACTTTCTTACAGGACCAGGTGAAGAGCTTTCAGGAGTATACCCAAATACTATTGAATACATGAACAGCATGATTGATGGACAGTGATAATTCTCCTGTGAGTGAGTCGGGAAACAATGGAATAGCAGTTTCTGGATCCCTCATGAGTATGCTAAGCTGCCTAACCATTCATTATGTATGCTACATGAAGGTGTCATGTCAGTTAGGAGTAGTGAAGACATTTAACATTCACTACACTTCCTCTTAGAACTGCAAGATAAGAGAGTGTTTGGATTAAGAAATTTCCATTATCATCAATTGTTGGTCTCTATGGTTTTCGGCCACTTAGAGCAGACGCTACTGGAAGCTATGAAGGAAAGATTGCCCTTTGTTCAATTTTGTGAGCCAATTTGTAATTAGTATCTGGCTAACAGAGCTTGAAATGAATAAGTAGAAAAACTTTACTTCAGTGTGCAAGTGACAGAACAGTTGGAAGACTATGATACAGGAATAAAACAGTGTGCGACAAAACATGTAGATTCTTTCTATCCATTATGTTGTTCTTCCTCAATAATAATAATAATTTGTGATATCTTTGATATTGTCATTGTATAACATGTGCACAGTACCATACCTAAAAATTTCAAACATTGTCCCAGGGCTAATGCAATGCTACTAGGAGTGCAATGAGCTAGTTGGTTTGTCTGAAAACTGTGCTAATTACAAAATTCAGTCACTTCAAGTTTTGTTGTCATTGTTTGTACGAGGTGTGACAATAAAGTAATGAGACTTATTTTCTTTGCAAGATGTGGCAACCCTGCAGACTTGCGAAAGCACAATATCTTTGACCTTGGTCTATAAGCTGCTTCTAGTCCAAGCAGCACATTGATTCAACTTCTCAGTCATGAGTTCGGCTGCAATAAGTTAACATGTGTTTATGTCTCTCGTCACAGAAATGGAACTGCATAATATTGCCATTTCTTTTTGCGTAAATTGTGTGAAAACACAACAACAACTTATGGTAAGCTTCAGAAGGCTTTTGGAGAGGAGGTTATGTCAAGAGCTCAAGTTTTTCATTCGCATAAAATGTTTAGTGAAGGCAGAACGAATGTTGAAGATGAAGACTGCAGTAGACGACCATCACCCTCACGGACGGATGTCAACTTGGCCAGGGTGCGTGAACTCTTACGATCTGATCGAAGATTGTCCATGAAAATGACTGCAGTAGAACTGAACATCAATCAAGAAATGGTTCGTCTAATAATAACTTAAGATCTTGGTATGAGAAAGATTTGTGCAAAAATGGTCCCCAAAAATCTCACACAACAACAGCGAGAAACAAGGAAAAATGTGGCAGCTGATCTGTTAGAGCAAACGCAAATCAAACCAGAATTGTTGGCCGTGTTATCACTGGTGATGAACGTTGGTTTTCACAGTATGATCCAGAAACAAAACACCAAAGTTCACAATAGTGCTCAACAGGATCACTCAGACCAGAAAAGCTCACATCAAAGTCAAAAGTGAAATGGATGCTTGTGTACTTCTTTGATTAGAAGAGAATTGTTCATAAAGAGTGGGTGCCTCCTGGACAAACAGTTAACCAATATTACTACAAAGACATTTTGGAAAGACCACGTAAAAGTGTTCTTCGTGTCCGTGCCAACATTGATGATAATTGGATTCTGCATCACGATAATGCACCATCCCATACCGCTCTGTCATTACAGCAATTTTTAACCTCAAAACAAATTTCACTACTACCACAGCCACCTTATTCATCAGATATTGCTTGGTGCAACTTTTTTCTATTTCCAAGAGTCAAAACGGCGCTCAAGGGACACCACTTTCAAACAACACAAGATGTCCAAAAAGCTGTGACGAGGGTCTTGGAGGATATTACAGAAGATGAGTTCCAGAAATGTTACCATCAATGGCAGAAGCACTGGAAAAAGTGTGTGCAATCAGAAGGGAACTACTTTGAAGGAGACAACACTTAACTTGACTAAAATGGTAATCAACATTTTTTTTTTTTCACATCAGTCTCATTACTTTATTGTTGCACCCCATATATAAACACACACGTTTATTGGTTTCCTGATAAAGTACATGAAAAAGCTGCAGCTACAAATAAAATATTTATGCAACCAGCAACAAAAAAATGTTAGCAACACATACACGTATTTAATTTTGAAGATCAGTGGAATTTATTAGAAATTATTACTGCATCCACTATTCAGTTACTCAGAAATATAAAACTGTAATTATAATTTATGAGAAGCTAAATAATGACAATATGTATATAAACTCAGTTTTGATTACTGTACACTTCTAAAAGTAGCATCATTGAAGCTATGTCACATCAGTTCAGGTGCAGTCTGCAGCTTGAAAGTGTGTAGTTAAAATCTGTGCTGGGTGCGTGCTCCAATTTTGATTTAAATTTCCATTATGAGTATTCTGCTTGCACGAATGAGCAATCTGTTCACTGCAAAACCTATGAACTTCAATAATTAATTACTTTCAAGCAGGCCTTTGCAACTTAAATTAGTGAACATTGTTTCTGAACTGTGATGGATTGTCAGAAGTGATAGTGTTATCATCACTTAAACTAGCTCTTCTTGGACTCAATATTTTGTGTATCAACGAAAACAATCACCCTTTGAAAATATAATATAAATGGATAGATGATAAAATCTACTCATCAATAAGCGGCACGAGAAAACACAAAGATTAAGGAGACGTGTAAGCTTTCAGAATCAGTGCCTCTCTCCCCTTCTGGCAGGATTGAAAAGGAAGGAAGAAGGATACTGTAAAGGGACTGGAACAGTTTAGGAAATGGGAGAGTTCAGAAAAGTTCCCCAGAACCCAGGGTCATGGGAGATGTACAGGATGTGATGAGAAGGAAAGACTTGTCTTGTTGAGTAGATTTTTTTATCTATCCAGTTGAGGTAATTTTCAATATTTTGTGTGATGGATTCACTTAAATAAGTAATTGTATTTGATGCATTGGACAAGGACTGAATTAACTGTGAACTGTGACTAACACAAAAGTGAACTGTTAAGTCTGTGCCACAATTGAAAACATCACTGTTATTGTAGATACTGGGCTGCAAACTTGCGCTACTTAGTATTTGTAATAACTGAACAGGCCAGTGTCATTAATACTCAAAATCCAACAAGAATGACATGTAAGTTGTCATCTTAAATCTTAGTGCAGTGCACATTATTGAATAGACACCATGACACACTTACGAGAACTTTCAACCTCAAGGTGATCAACATGAAAAGCTACTGGCGGGGAGGATACAAATTACACGTCAGTAATTTTTTAGGAGTTCAATACTTGTCCCTTCATTTACAAAGGAAGAAATTCTCAACAACGTGCTGGAAAAAATGTATGAGACATA